>NC_135784.1:178511927-178706927 GCF_051106095.1 Pogona vitticeps | reverse complement strand
ATTTTTCTGTTAAATAAGTGACATAGTGAAACAGCAATGCATCTACCTAGCATGGTACACATACTGTCAATATGTCTTGTTTAACTAGAATTGCATTGCATCAGTAGGAAAATATATTTTAAAAATTAAACAGTACAGTGGGGTCTTGACTTAAGAACGGCTCGAGTTAAGAACATTTTGACTTAAGAACCACTCTCATAGGAAAATATTGACTTGACTTACATACTTAGATTTGAGTTAAGAACTGAAAAAAACCACGTGGGAGGCAGGGAAAGTGCAAAATGTGAACTTTCAGTTAACTGTTGGCCAGTGAAAAGGGTGCCTGTCTGCTTCCTCACTCCTCCCAGCGTTTAGAGAGTGGATTGGGAGACAGTCTTCAGACTGCCTGGTACTGTCCTGCCTGGACTGTATTTTCCCTGTCTTCCCTGAACATTTCTTGACCTAAGAAAAAAAGAAACAAAATATCCTCCTCTAGTGGTCGAAGGTGGAATAGCAGCTTCCCATTAGTTTCTATGGACGGAAAAGAGCAGATACGGATCAGATGGTTTTCAATGCATTCCTATGGGAAATGCAGATTTAACCTGAAAACTTTTTGACTTGAGAACCGCCTTCCAATACGGATTAGGTTCTCAAGTCAAGACCCCACTGTACAGTAGATCAGTGGTTTCCAGCCTTGGGTAACCCACTTGTTCTTGGGCTGCAACTCCCAGAAACCCTGGGCAACAGTGAAGGCTTCTGGGAGTTGTAATCCAAGGATACCCTTGGTTACCCAAGGTTGAAAACAACTGCAGTAAATGAAAATAGAAGAGAGGGGAGTTCTTCATTGTACCTTTTAATGTCCCAACCCACCAAATATAGGATTGTCACTTCAGTTAATACTACCCACAGCTGTATTTGAATACAAACTAACCATCTGCACAAGCTACAGAACAAGGTAATTAGGGATGCTACAAATTATGCAAAAAAAAAGCCCACCCCTGAAACCCAACCATGTAGCCCTGGTGCTGTGCCAAAAAGGAGTGGGGCTGCTCTAAAAAGGCATGGGATTGATCACTCTAACTCAAAACACACACAAAGGTCTGCATACCAAACAGCACTAAAAGCGATCCAAATAGCAAGCTATATGTATGCTCATCTGGATGTGCTCTAAGACTGAATACATTAGAGGCAGTTTTATCTACATTAAACTGGTTTTACCCAAAGCACAACTGAACAGTCTGGTCTGTACTTCCTAGCTCTGTAGGCAAGGACAACTGGTTGAAATCACTCTTGTGAAATAAAATAAACTACTCTTTTGAAAAGGAAATTTCCCCGCGCCTAATATTTACCCTTGCAGATAGAGACATAGAACTCAAGAAGACTGGGTGAGAAGGGAGTATGGGTAGTCCAAGATATTTTGCTGCCTGAGACAGAAGAGTTGATGATGCCCCTCTCAACCATGCCAAGATACACAGCAACCAGAGCCAGCTAAACTATTTTGGTAGCTAAAATGGAAAATCTTATGAGTACATCTTTTAATGGGTCGGAGACTGGAAATAAAGATTGATTGATTGATTGATTGATTGATTGATTGATTATGAATACATCTTCCATAGACAGGAAAAGTTACTTGTTTGAGCTGGCTTGTGTGTTCTGGGAGTTGTAGTCCCATGAATGACTTCCTGCATCTCTGCATGCCTCCCTATCCATACCAAAAAAACTTAAATAAGTAGTAAATCGCTTCCCTTCATAACACCCTCCACGCCTGAAGAAGTTATCTCACTCTGTCTAATGGTCCAGGCTTGAATGGGGGTAGACACAAGTCTGTCCCAGTTGTGTGTAAAGAGGGCTGGTGGTCCCTGCCTTCAGGGATGGGCACTTGAGTCATGTGACTCTCTGTCGAGTCGGGCTAAAGTCAAGCTGGTGACACAGACTCAACTCAATTCCCCCCCCCCCCAGTAACTCAGACTTGACTCTCAACTGAGACACAGTTTTCTGAGTCACATTTCCAAGTCCCTAAGCTTTTAATGAAGGAAACTGTAAACCTGAAAGAAGAATTGGATGGTGGCAATCAGATGCTCAGGGGAAGGGCAGAGGGGACCAAGTGTAGGTGGTTCACAGGCCTCAGACCTCCCTACACACACTCCACACAGAACACGTCCACCCACCCTTTTTTTCTGGGGGGAAACGCTTGTTTTAAAAGGGACTCAGACCTGAGGCTTGGGACTCAGAACTTGATACCAAAGACTCGGACTCAGAATCGGAACGTCTGCCAAAGGTTTGGACTTGGACTTGGGACACTCAGACCCAAAGACTTGCCAACATCCTTGCCTGCTTTTAATATTAAAAGAGGCACACAAAGGTGCCAAATTGTTCCTTGTCTTCCTTTCCCACCCTGGCATCTTTAGATACCCTTTTCTCTTTGTCCCAGTGTTGTTACCAAAAGTGAGCTGGAAGGGAGAGCTACGTTTTCTGAAGCAAAGCAGCATGAGGAGAGGAGGAGAGGAAGGCCCACCCCCAATAGCCATATGGGCATGTTGTTGTTGTTGTTGTTAGAATTGGCCAGAATCCTATTGCTAATTTGTACTTACCTAAAGGAAATCATAAGCGAGGTAACTGGCGGTGAGCCAGAGGTTGAGAATTCAGTTCCCCGCCTGTGTGTCTCAGAAGGCCCAGCCTGTGTAGTACTGCCTACCTAGAAAACCCAGAGAAGAGTCACCCTAAGTCAGAACTGACTTGACAGAGCACACAATTATTATTAAGAAAACCATACAGTTCTTGGTGGCAAATTGCCAAACATTTGCATTCCTGGGCATGTACTAGATTGTGTGATCAGATGCGCACCCAGGTATGTAAAGATCACCTTGCTAATGACCAGCAATTTGTCACCAATATTTATGCAATTTCCCTTGTGCAAGCATAAATTGGCAGCAAGCTTCTTGCCAGTGGTGCATATTGTTGTAAGAATGATGTGTTGTTCAGTTCAGTTTTACAGAGCTCTTTGTAATCTGGTTGATCTAGTTGTCTCAGCATCTGTATTGCTTCACATTGTAGAGATTAATCTTGCAAACTTTTCTGGCTGTTCTGTATTCTGGACTTCATTTGGAGTCTGCTTATTCATTCATTACTTTTTCTGGAATTATGAGAAAGGTGGCTTCGATTGTGTCTTAGCAAATGACAAAAGAAAACTCTGTAGCTCGGTGTGCCATTTCTGTTCTGTCATACATAATCATGCCTGTTGAAATTATGCTTGTATAATTCTATGGCTGCAATGCTTATGTCAAGTGTTACAATATAGTTTTTGCTTATTTTAATATTTAGTACAGTGGTCAACTGAACCCTGCCCCCATTTTCCTTTCTTCAAGGTACAAGTGAGGAAAGTATTTAAAGAGGAGGAATGGACAGTGGTGAAGTATTTGCCCCATGTCCCACAAGGCTGATTTGTGTCCAGTATTGCTTCTTGGTCCCATTGCAAAGCCTCAGAGAGAAGGCAGGCACCATCAGCAACACCTCCTGATCTTGTAGCTTGCTCTAGTTAGCTTAAAAGTAGAAAAGGCGAGGAAGCAATGAAGAATTCGTTCCTAGCCGGACTGACCCAAATCTTAGTGAGAGTGTGAGGCTGAGACCAACCTCAAAGGTGGCCCAAGAGGCGTACTGCCTGTCTCTTCAAGAGGAATCCATGAGGGACAGCTGGCAGACATAATGAAAGACTTACAAGGGCTAGAGACATAGGTACAGAAACAATAGGGGGTGCCATTTTGGCGGGAAAAAGAGAGTAAAAGGGAGGAGTAGGGAGGCAGAGGGGGCAGTTGGTGGAAGAAGGGGAAGAGGAAGCATGCTGGCTGGGGAAATTAAAAGAGAAGAAGGATTTAGTGGATTTGGTTTAAGAAGACCCCTGGACAGGGGAATGGGTGGAATTTAGAGTTCCTCCGGAGTGGAAAAGGCAAATATATAGGAAACCACCTACTGGGGCAAGATGGAAGAGAGAGAAGAGAGAAAGAGGTACAAAGCATGGATACAGAGGAAAGCTCAGTGGAAAGAAAACAAAGTATAGAGAGAGGTGGGAGACCCTGTGGGGCCAGACCATTTCATCCCAATTTGAGACCTACACTGGGCAAGAAGGTTTGGGAGCCACAGGTGGGCTGAATCTTTCACTCCTCACCCTGAAGTAAAAGGAGATACCTCCAGGGGACTTGTTATCGGAGTTTGACAGTTATAAACCGTTTTTGAATTCTTCGCCCTTCAATAGGAAGGAGAATTTATTGTTGTTTAAGGAAGATAAATATGGCACCGTTTCTGTGAAATCAGAGGCAGATGTTATTGTTGAAAAAGCCCACGAAACCTTGTTAAACAATAAAGATGTTTTATTAGAAAATATTGAAGTGGCAGATTCATCTTTGCATTGAGATGTCACATTTGGAGAAATAGGGGCCGAAAAGAATCAGAGAGAGTAAGGTAACAAACCACCCATGTATCCACTGAATTTGGACCTCACATTCTCTATTCTTTTAATAATATGTATTTAGAAAATGATATTGTATACACGTGTGTGTGTGTGTGTGTGTGTGTGTGTGTGTGTGTGTGTGTGTGTGTGTGTGTGTGTGTGTGTGTGTGTGTGTGTGTGTGTGTGTGTGTGTGTGTTCTGTGATGTCAAGTCAGAACTGACTTATAGCAACTCTAATAGGATTTTTAAGGTAAGTGAGATATTGAAGTAGTTTTTTTTACTGATTCCACTTCCTTAGTCAGTTTTCATGGCTAAATGGGGATTCAAACCTTGTTCTCCAGAGTCTTAGTCTGTTACTACACCACAATGGAAATCATATCTGTAATCCATAACAAAATTTACAAAGTGCACACGATCAAACAGAAAGGAAGAGATAAAATTGGACAGAGTCATAGTTGCGTAACCCAAAATATAATAAATCCAAAATACTGGCAAGATCAGATATGTAAAATATTTGCTTTGGTTTAAGAAAAACTAACAATTTCTTTGCCTGACAAAGGTTATGGCTAGATTGACAAAAATGCAGGAAATGCTAAGGGATTGAGGATGGTCTGATTTGCTTTTTAAAATTGATAATATGATCTAAAAAGAAATGCAAATCAGCCTTGGAGACCTCCCCCATCAAATCCATAGTTTTGCCATCTGCCACTGGAGTGACTGAACTGATGCAAAAAAATATGAACAGGATTAGTGCAATGGCTGGTGATAGCAAAGATCCAGCCTTGGAAGGCTAGATCTTTGCACATAATGCCACATACATACATACATACATACATACATACATACATACATACATACATACATACATACATACATACATACATACATACATACATACATACATACATACATACATACATACATACATATGAGGATCGGGGATGGTGTTTGCACAGCTTGATTCTGTGCGCACCATCAAAAGTAATTCAACCCTGCAGCTATGACTACACAGTAAGAAGAACAAGAGGAGGAAATTCCAACCTGACTCTTCTTTACAACTTATTAGGAAGTTCTTATGTAACTATGCCTCCCACAGAGCTATAGGAGAGCTCCATTCATAAGCTGCAAACAAGACTGTTTAGCCAATTTCCTCCTCTCTCCTGTGTGGTAAGTTAACATGAACAGATCAAGAGAAACCCAAATTCCCTTGTGTGATTTCACTGTGAGTAAGCTTGCATTTCTCTGGCTGTGTAGTAATGACCAAAGAGTCTTGCAGGAGTCAAAATCCAGATTATGTTTGATATATTAATGCTCCCATAAAAGGATTGCATACTCTTGTCTTTTGGTTGTATTAAGAAAACACATCACATTTTTTTCTTTTTGGAGAATTTGTTGACTGTCATTTGAAATACAACACAAATTTGTTAGAAATAGGACCAAAGCTCTCACTACTTCAGCATTTTGGGGGAAGAACCTATTTATCACCTGCATATAGGGCAAATAAGTCATAATACCCAATTTTCCCACTTTTCCAATCACAATATGACTAATTGTGAACAGTGTTACACAATCTTCCATCTAAAACGGCAGACAGCATGAAACAAAATCTCAGAAGGGAGTAAGATTTCCTCAAGGGGAACTTTTTTAAGATGATTAAATAACATGTCAGGCTATTTTGATACTTAAATTGTGTTGTACCAGGGCAAAATCCAAACTAAAGTCAAAGATGATAAATTACTGTGACTAAACAATTCTTTGAGTCTGTTCTTGAATTCTGGTTTGGCAGCTGATCTCTTGACTCTATAAAAAATAATATTTTGATGAGAAGCCATAAAAATGCCCAAGCCATTCTTTTAAGTACCGCAGCTGGTTATATTGGTCTGAATTTTGCTTAGAGTTACTTAGGACACTTGTCTTTAGAAGTGGATTTGTCTACAAAAGCTCACATTAAAATATAGTGTTTCATCGTTAAGGTGCCATAACGTTTTGTTTTCTTTATTCCTTTATTTTTGTTTTGTTTTTCCTAACATTTTGGGTGCCTGAAGAAAAGCACCCAAGCTTTCCCCTAGGAAAGAGAACCATCCAAACATTACTTCCTGCCTTCGTTTATTCCGAGAACCCTGCTGCCTGAAGCATCATTTCCCCCCTTTGCTAATCCTGAATTTGTTCAGACAGAGCCCAGGTTAGATTATTTTCCTTCTTTCCAAATACATTTTTTTAAAGAATAGATATTAATAGGAGCAGCATTCTGTCACATTTCCTTCCAAAATTCCAGAACTCCTGCAGAGTCCTCTGTGTGAGAGGAATTCTTTTGTACAGAGAAGGGGTCAGTCCTGTGAGCCTACATCCGCCGTCTGAATGAAGTGCTATAGATTGCTAGACGCATCACTTCAACTTGCACTTTTTTCCTTTCTGTCTTTACCCTTGGCAGGAAATGGTGGAAGGTGAAGGGGAGCTTGGTGGTGATGTGTTAGAAGTAATGATGATACCTGCAATGTATTACTTGGGGAGGTAATGAGAGCACAAAGCCTTTTTTTTTTTCTTCAGTAGTTTGAACATTAATGCCAACACTTTGCTTTCATGGGAGAGATTTACATGTTCTTTCTTCAGTGTTAAATGTCATGGGGGAAAGATTTTCCCACCTTTCCCCATTTTCAAGGGAATAATGGTGATAACAATGATTTTAAAAGTAATGCATTAGTAATATCTTTCTAATGTAGTACAGTACTCCAAATATAATACGCACCTTTAACATATTATAAAAAATATTAAAGTACTGATTAATGCTAATACATTAGCCATTTTAGCATGCAACTACATTAACATATAATGAGGGAAATGCTGTGAGATTAGGATGGTCTGATTCACTTTTTTTAAACTATATGATGGAAAAGCCAATGTGAATCAGCCTGGACTCCTTCCACCCCATCAGTAGTTTTTTCCCCCTCTGCTACTTAAGCTTCTGTTTTGTGGGGGCATCAGATCCATTCACATCAGTTGAGGCAGTGTGGTTGTTTAGATCAATGCAGAAAAGTGGGGGGGGGGAGGTTGCTGGTTGTTGATGTGATGGCATGGACGCTGGGGGGGAGCTTATGTAAAAACTGTGGGATGGCTGGATCTTTGCAAGCAATGCCCTTTAAAAAAAGTTTGGTGCCAGTTGTACTGCACTAGGGTACCTAGACAAACCACGCACAAAGGAATGAGAGAACGGGAGGAGGAAAGCCCGTATGTCCCTTTTTTACAGCTTATTAAGGCAGTTCTCCTGTACCCTCACAGCTACATCAACAAGCTGCAACCAAGGCTATTTATCAGTTTTCACCTTTCTCTCTCTCTCTTTGTAGCCAGGTAATGCAAATTACCTGGAGAAACCACCCTCACATTCACATTTTACTTGTTGTGTAGTTGGACCCTCAGATCAAGTTTCCAAGCTTTTCTCTAACCCTTTCCTCCCCTACTGTGATGGTGATAAAAATCTGCCCCCAAGAATAGTCTTGTAGGGCATAATGGCAACTTGGGGAACCAGTTCTTATACCTTCCCCACAACCACCCCCAGACAGTGATCATATATATTGTATCTACTATTAATAATAAATCAACAATGTGTATTTAACTGATGTTTTGAATGTTATGTGCAACTTTGCCTTCAAACACAAGCCTGCTCCCTCGTTGTCAATGAGGCCTTTGCTGTAAAAAAAAATCAACCCATGAATTCTCTTCTAGTTTGCACATCAGCCTTGCAAAACCAATTGTACCTTAGACCAAACAAAACACCATATGAGAGTGTGAGTCTCCACATCTCCCTGCTAGTGTGGAACTGAAAAAATAAAAAATAAAAAACCCATCTTATTTATGTTTAGTCGTCATCCTTGCCTAGAAGGGGCAGCCCATGAAGCAGATCAAAAGGTACAGAAATGGTAACGTGGCAAAGTCACACTAGACTTTTTTTTCCAACTCTATATTCCTGGAGAGACGCAAAAGGGGGTGTGGATTGGCTTTCCTCTAGCTTGGGGCCTCCTTATACCTCAGTACAGTGCAGAACTGTACCAGTTCCAGAAGAGTAATTCTGGAGGCCAAACCTGTGTTAATTTGAGCTGGGGCCAACCCAGAGCAACCTTAATCATAGCTAAACCTCAAGTGGAACAGAATGAGAAATATAATGAGATGGTTTGATTTCTTTGTGGTAAAGTTTAAAAATTAAGTACAAGAGGGTGGGACAGGCAGGTGCGCCTTGGGTGACGTGCCTCCTGGGTCTTTAAGAGCCGAACAGAACAGGAAATCTTAGGAGATGGACTGTGGGATGCTGAAGCGTGAAATGTTGCCTGTGTCGAACTTATTTCTTCTGCACAGCCTTGAAGGCGCAGAAGCCCTGTCCTCCTCTGCAAATAGTCCTACCCTCCTTGTGCTAAAGTCTAACATTAGGATCTATTTTAACCTTAAAACTTGTATTCAGGATGGGGGGCACAGCCACAAGGGCAGAGAGTGCCTCTGAGCACTGAACAATCCAAACTGTAGTCCCATCACCCCCATCCAGGCTTAAGAGGAAGAACTTCTGTCTTCAAAGGCATGTGTTTCAGGAAATTTAAAAACCTGTCATGCGCTGCCCTGCTTTCTGTACAAATATATGCACAGCTCCAGTTATACCTATGCCCTGATGTTTGTACCTTCTACATCTCCAAAGCAATGCAAAGAACAAAATGAAAAACAAAAACTGTGCAGTATATAAGCATGTTTTGGGGGGTGGGAGGAGATTAAGATTCGCAAACAGAGAGGCGTTGGCTAAAAACCCTTTCGAAGTAGCTCAGCGTTCAGACTTATCTCCTGTATTTTATTTATTTATTCTGCTCCTGTGCAGAGCTGTATCATTCTGCCTACAATTCATATCAGGAATACCTTGTGGCCAGGGCAGTGTGTTTGCTACCCCAAAATTTGGGGGTGAGGCACCACTCATCCCAATCCACTAACTGACTGTGATTTCATTGTAAAAAGGGGAGAAGGGAAGATTAACCTCATGGGGTCTAGGACAAAACATCAGAGTCCCCCCGGGGCTGAAAACAGGACCCACAAAACTTTACTGCCTGAGGTAAAGGTCAAAATGACATTTTCCCCAATTCTGTGTACAAAAGCTGACTAGACTGGAAGTTGATGCCGATTTCAGAACTGACAACAATGTCCCCCATCAGACATGAGGGCAGTACTCTGGCCTAGGAAGTAAAGGGCAGACTGTGTGGCAAACACAACTCTGTGATCCAACATCTCACTATAATTCCTGTTTTTCCCAGCTTCTGTTGCCCTCAGTGGTTGTTCATTTTGCCTGATGATACAGTCTTGACTGGACATCGTTTTAAGTACAATTCAATATATGTTCAATACCTTTTCAGTACAAGTAAGATGAGGCCCCGGTGGTCATTTTTCCTCATAAAAGGCACCTCAGTGCTGATGGGGATGTATTCAAGCTGGGCTAGAGGTTTCTAGAAGAGATGCCCTCACTAAACCACAACCCTCAGCCATCATTCTTTGGGAGAGACCACAATAATTAAATATGCTCTGTATGGCTTTGGAGGACAAAAAAAAGCTTCCAGGCAAGACCTTTGGTGTGCAACTGCCCAGTCTTATTCTCAGAATGTTACATAGTGTCCCAATTTTGTCATGTTCTCTTTGCAACTCTTTCCTGTTTTCCCACAGCTGTCATAAGGAAACTGTCCCCTTTCTCACCCCAGAAGGTCGATTAAGCCCTACCACTGGCCAGAATGAGGTGGTTGCCTCAGGTGGCAAATGCTAGTAGCGGCTAGATGTTACAAGGGAGCAGGCCCTACCCCCTGCCCCTTCCCTGCAGCTGGTCTGCTGCCTGTTTGCAGCTGCTGTGAAAGATACCGGCCTCTCGTTGATGTTGAAGAAAGTTCCGATGCGCCAGTCCGATTGCCTTTTCAGCACAGAATGGGAGCGGCTGCCATCTTGTTCTTTCTCTTGGGCAACACAATACCTTGCGTTAGCCCTTCTGTTCAGGAGGTAAAGCCATAATAACTGCATTATGTCCTCTGGCGTGCAGTACTAGGTGAAATCACCCAAAAATCGATCTGAAAGCACCCAAAAAATCATTAGGTTTTTTCATTGACATTGTCAGGGTTCAGTAGAAAAGGCACCAGGACCCAGTCCAGAGCAAGACCACAGGAACAGGTTAGGAACAACCCCACAGCCCAAGCAGAGACCAACCAGCTGAGGTTTTGAGTCCAAACAGCAGCCACGTCCAGTAGAAGGATTACATGAATCATGGTCAGACAGTCCAGAAGTCGAAGCCAGAAGGAGCAGTATCAAGGCAGCAGGGTCTGGGGATGCAAGGAGAGGCAAGGCAGGAACAACAGGGTAAGCAGACAAGGCAGGAACAAGCAGGTCAGGCCAGACCAGACCACGCAGCTTATTACTATCCTTGCTGCTTTCTGTAGCACCTCTGCCTTTAATGTACCAGTTTCTCTCACAGTGTACAAGGCTGGCCAGGACAATTTTGCTGCGTGAGGCAAATGACAAAATGGCAGCCATCCAATTCTATATACAGAGACTATCGGCACTGGCAGTGGAGCTTCCTTTCAGTACTGACAATGGGAGGGAATCTCCCACTACATTTGAGGGCAGAAGGCTAGCTTGGGGTGCAGGACTGGTGGTATAACTCACATGTTTTTGTCCTGCAAGACAGGCATAGAGCTGGGGGGGGGGGGGGAGGCAGGAATAAGAGCCACTTCTGTTCCCTCACATCTGCTCCTTAAGGCAGTTGCTTCCGTCTGCTTAACAATAGGGTTGTGGGTGTGCCTCCGCTGGCCACCCTAGCTCTGCTTTCGGGGGGGCTGATGGATTTGCTTGAATTTGATCAAGGGCAACCTTTAATGCCTTAGTGAAGCCTCTTACTGTATGACCTCAGCTCACAAGAGACTCAGTTCTTTACAGTAAGAGGGGGGTGGAGGAGGCATGCAACCAAGTCACAATGATCTCACCTCTTCAGGCTTTGCCATCTGGAACTGCATGACTTACTACAATTTTCCACATCTAAAGACCTGGGGGAACTTGCAAGGAGTGGGGTGTGGAGAGAGAAAATGCCAACTACATCTATAGCCAGTTTCCAGATTCCTCCCTCGCCCTCCCCCCTGCATGGCATACAGTAACGTCTCAAGAAGCTGGCCGTGAGGGTAGCCCTTGGGACAAGGGATGGGTCTCTTACTGACCATGACAAGCCTGGAGGATGCAGGCTAAAATAGCTGCTAAATTACAACCCTGCTTTTCTGGAGCTTCGTACAATTACAGGATGCGTGCCTGCTATTAGAAGCCAGGCACAGTGACTCTGTTTTTTGTTAGGTATTTGTGGGTGTGTAGCTATAAACAGCACTGATTTGCTTGCTATCAGAAACAGTATGCAGAGGAGAAACATGTATGACAGCCCTCACACTTGTCTCCTCATGCGTTGTCCCTGACCTGTGAGACTCAGATAGATGGATGAAGGCCCAAGCTGTCATGCCTCAATATTCTTTTTTAAAAGCAAGCAAATCATTACTCTTTATAACTATACACATCTGTGTATCTGTCATTGTGGCTAAAGTGTTCGACTGTGACTTCACAGTCCTGGACTTAAATCCTTACTTGGCCATAAAGCTCAATGGGTGGCCGGCCACATGCTCTTAGGTTTGCCTACCTCACAGGTTGTAAAAATAAAGTGGAGAAGAAGAGAAACAAGTATGTTGTCTTGAGTTATTGAAAGAAAAGCAGGATATACATGTAGCAAACAGGCAAAAATATTTATAGATAGCTAACCCGGCTGGCTAATGGGTGCGTCCTACTCCAATGCTCTGGTTAAAGACACCATGGAGGTAGTTGGCTCCAATACCTTGATTTATTCCAGATGACTGACTTGGTGGGAAAATACAGGATCATGGTAAATCAGCCAAAAGAGCCGATCATTCAGCGGTCCATGTAGGTGGATATAAAAGGTAAAGGTTCCCCTTGACATTTAGTCCAGTCGTGTCCGACTCTAGGGGGCGGTGCCCATCCCCGTTTCCAAGCCATGGAGCCAGCATTTGTCCGTAGACAGTTTACATGGTTATGTGGCCAGTGTGACTAGACACAGAATGCCATTACCTTCCCACTGTGGTGATACCTATTTATCTACTCACATTTTTACATGCTTTTGAACTGCTGTGTTGGCAGGAGCTGGGACAAGTGACGCTCATTCCGTCGCGTGGATTAGATCTTACGACTGCTGGTCTTCTGACCCTGCAGCACAGAGGCTTCTGCAGTTTAACCCGCAGCACCACCATATCCCTCTAGGTGAATATAGACCTTTGCAAATCTTTCAGTTGACTTTAAATAGAAATTCACAGCATCCCTTTTTCTAAAAAGGACATCATGAATGCAAAATATTTGAAAACAGCTTAGAGAGAAAAGGGGTGGTATATATATCTGGAATTTTATGCACATGCTTCAGTGTATTTTCTCTGCCCATACTTCTGTTGCCTCCTCTCGTGACTCTTAATCTACATATCTTACTATACGTGCATAGATTTGTATGTAAAACAGAGTTGAGGATCTAGACACTTTGGCTCTCAGACTGAGGTTTTCAGGTTCAATCTTTAGGTCTCAAGATGTCAGATGCTGTTGATCTGGCAGCCCTGATCCAGTTATGGAGTTCATATTTGGGATCACCTAATGATTGATTGCTGGATCCAGATTTCCTTCTTTTCTGCTTCTGGTTTAGAAAACAGTATTCCTTTTCCTTTTGGCAACACACTTGCTTCCCACTGTGTTTGAAAAGTTTGATTGTGCAAGGAAGGTATTGTGTCTGAATGAACATGCAGTCTCCCTCATGACAAACTTCAGCTTTCTGACAGGGGACTCTGACTGTCACCTATAACATCTTGACAATTTTACTTTGCAGTTTTAAAACGTACTGGCCATAATTCTTTTGGATTCACATATAGGCCACTGAGGCTATACATGTTGCCGTCTATCTGTCATGATCTTCTGCCTCCTCAGGTCAAGGAAAGAGTTTTGTGCCTGGCCTCATGGCCAGGTAAGCCAAGACAGAGAGAAAAAAAGGTTGTACCATTGCCCTGATGCACAAAGTTATCCCCACTGGATTCGGCCCATCGGTGATACAATAAGGTGGTTGTTTGCTTCATGTTTTCCATTTTGTTTGTTATCTCTAAGGATAGACTGTCCAAGTCTGAAGTCAGTCATCCATGTCTTACTTACATGATGTTACTTAATGGTTATATAATTGCCAGCTGGATTAGCCAGCGATTCTCATGGCTCAGCTGGAGTGTTCTTTGTTTGCCTTTATTTGCAATTCCAGCTGCTTGGTTTGCATTTATAGCTGCCTGACATTATACTTTGTACGTGATTGGTGCCCTATATGCCTTGTCCCCTTTTACAGACATTGTGATGCACTCCTTGTCCAAACCCCTGCTAGAATTGTGCAGTTCTGGATGTCTGGAGAAAACACATCGTTCCCACAAATGGGAGAATGTGTGAATGGCTATCTCTTGAAGTGTGTGTGTGTGTGTGTGTGTGTGTGTGTGTGTGTGTGTGTGTGTGTGTGTGTTATACAGCACCATCAACATTCCCAGCCAGGTTGAGTTGAAAGATGGCATAGATCTCAACAGCAGGGCACACAATTTCCCAGGAATTTCTCCCATATAAGCACAATAGCAATGAAGCTGCTGTTCGTATTTTTTTTAAAGTGAGATACAGTGGTGCCTCTCTTAGCGATTGCTTCGTTTAATGACAAAATCGCTTAGCGGCGACTTTTCCAGAGCGTTTTTACACTTCGTTTAACGATGGTCCCTATGGGTTATTTTTGCTTAGCGATGGTTGGGACCATGCTTCGCATAACGATTAAATTTTGGGTCCCCTGTTTCGCTTAACGATGGTTTAAACAGCCTCATGTTTGCTGTTTTTTAAATGTTTTCCTGTTATTTATAAAGCTAAAGTTTACTGTTTAAAATGTTTGAAATCATAAAGTGCACTTAATAAACCCTTTGGTAACCAAATTTGACTTTGTTCTGACTCTTTTTTAATTTGTTGTTGTATTTTTTTCCCATTGAGATGCATTGAATAGGTTTCAATGCATTTCAGTTGGGGAACTGTGTTTTGCTTAGCGATGTTTCCTATGGCGATTTTCGCATTTCAATGGGAAACCGCGTTTCACTTAGCGATGAAATCGCTTAGCAGCGATTTTTTTGGAACCAATTAGCATTGTTAAGTGAAGCACCACTGTATGTGCAAGAAATCTTGCTGGTTAGACACATTAAGTAGTAGAAGGGAGATGTGTGCCATTGAACAATTTTCTGTCTCAGACAGCAGAATGTTGTGAGCAGATCCTGGGTGTTTGTCTCCTACAAAGTTCTCCAAGTGAAAAGACCGAAATGATCAGCAGCCCTTGGGGTCCTTTGTGCTGATTTTGAATCCAGAAATGGCATGATTCCTGCCCAGGGTGCTTATGGCCTGGAATTTTTAAAAGAAGTAAATATTTTTAGAGATTGACAAAAGAGAGCACAGAGTTAGATGGCAAATAATGATGAAGTGATTACTTCTGTCACTTACATTCTGCTGTCTTGCCACAGATACTCTGAACAACCTTGCACAAATCAAAAACTGAAAGACATAAAACGTAGATTTTTCTTTACATGAGTAACTGTACAAGACAGGAACACGCAACACTTGACTTATACGCCATCAGTTTTATTTGTCAGTTTACCCCCAAATTGTCTGCATTAGCTGGCAAGGAATCTCCAGCTGAGGTCCACCTCTGGAATGGGTCTGTTTATGTTCTCCCAGAAAAACTTGACAACAGGCTAGGGATGATGGGAGTTGTCATCCAAGACCTGTCATTTACCACGTTCTTCTGTCTCTAATGCAGATAGCATTTTATGAAAACAAGATTTTGTAGCAGATACAGAGAGTTCTTAGGGTCTTCCGTGTGTGATCTCTTCGCCAAATCAGACATGACAGTGTAGAATGTCTCATATTTAATATTTAATCACAAGTGCTCCCTTCACAAATAATAGGTGTTGAGAGTCACGTCAAAGGAAGCACACCATTAGAAGTAGCTAAATCCTGCCTCTTCCCAGCACCACATCTCCATGCCAGAGGATGCTGGACCTACCCAAGTCCTTACACGGATACTGTGCAAAATTTGGATGCTGTGAGCAATAAAATATTCAAGGTGGAATATGCAGTTGAACTAGTTCAAAGTATTGCAGCTTCCTCCAAAAGCTTCCTGGGCTAAACTTGGTTTCCTAGTACGCCTGGCCAGTAGCCAACTGATAGGTGTGGAGGACCACAGCGTGTGGAGGGCACCAGCTTGGGATAGCAAGTCCTGTGCAGAACCTTTCCTGACTAGTTATAGGGGGGAAAATGTATGCAAATAAGAGCGGGGAGGTAAAATTAAATCTTTATTGTTCTGTTATAGAGGGGGCACCAAATTGCAATGACTCACTGTACAATCCCCCACTTTTACAACCATTCCAAGATCAGCTAATGCCTCCCCCCCCCCCCCGCACACACACTTTTACAACCTGTTGCTGTGCAACAGCAAGAAAATGGATGTGGGAGGGAGAAGTGGAAGGACAGCAGAGGTCATAGAGGAGCACTCAGTGAACAAGCAAGAGAGAGACAGAGGAGAAGGGAGTGGAGAAGGGAAGGCAGCAGAGGGGAAGACAGTAGCCCACAATACAGAAGAGGCATGAGAGAAAAGTTGGGAGACAGAAGAGGTCACAGAGGAGCAACCATCACGAATGCAAGAGAGAAGGAGTGTAAAAGAGAAAAGTGGAAAGTTTTCAATTTTAACTCATGAACATTTGCCAGGTATCAAACCCCTAGTATTAACATTGAGCTTAATGGGAAAACAGGGTTCCATTTACAATGACCTGCTTTACGATGGCCATTAGGGAACCAGGTTGTAACTCCACTGTTCTGCTGTACTTCTGATCATTTCATTTATTCTTTTGTTTCTATTTAACTCACATTTTCAGCTACATACTTATTAGTACTTCTTAGCTTATACGCCACAGAACTCTAAAATAATGCAATTCCCCCATAAACGTTCTTTTTTAATACACTGTGATGAGGGATGTAAACTGGGTCCCAGCATGGTTTGCACCCAATTCAGGGCACACAGATTGGTGCTCGGTTCATCCTGTCCCCGTTTAGAGTCATTCCAGTCCATATGTTGCTGAGGTCCATGCCAGTATTTGTGTGTTTCTGGATCATGAGCAAAAGAAGGCCAGCCACATATTTTGCACTGGAGCTTTTTGGGGAAAAATGCATGGAAAGTAGCTACTCTCATCATCATCATCTTAGAACTGCAGAGTTGGGCAGGACCCTATGGATCATTGAGATCATCCTCTGTCAAGAAGCCACAGTGGGGAATTAAACTCTCAACTTCTCCTAAACCACTGTACTATCTATCCAGCAGTTCATATAACCACTCACTGTCAGAGAGAGTCAGCAATTGGAGTCTAAGATGTCTTAGGCTTCACTGTGGAAGCAAAACCATCAGTCTCTTCCTTTGGCAACACTCAGCATCTTCCTTACGCTATATTTTAAAAACCCCTTTCCACACTTTTAATCATATAAAATCTTATATCTTATATATATATATATATCTTATATCTTACATACGTATATATATATATATATCTGTCTGTCCAAGATCCAAGACACTGTGCTGCTTTGAGGAAAACTTAATTGAGGGTGCAAAAAGAGCAGTGTGTGTACATACATACATACATACATACATACATACATACATACATACATACATACATACATACATGTATATGTATATATATAAATATGTATATATGTATATATGTATATATGTATATGTATGGATTCTATATGATTAAAAGTGTGAAAATATATATCTGCATTTCTTTATGCATATAGAAGGTATATATATGCATTTAGATATATATATGCATTTATATATATAAAGATTCTATATGATTAAAAGTGTGGAAAGGGGGGTTTAAAATGTTAATATAGCATAAGGAAGATGCATTACATATATGCATTTCTCTCCATAGAAGTCCCAAGGACTGTACAATAATGAATTTAAAATACTATACAAAACTATATTTTTTTTAAAAAAATTACTAAACATTAGTAAAGATTAAAAACAGTTTCAATAACCTTTCAGAAAACATTTAAAAATATCTAAATGTCATAAGTGGAGTATTCCTGAAACACCCCACCTCTCACTTATTGCTTAAAAGCTGCATAGAATGGAAGGTCTTTGCCTGACGATGGAAGGACAAGAGGGAAGGAACCAACCCGGCTTCTCAGGGCAGCGCATTCCAAAGCCTGGGAGCAGCCACCGAGAAGGCCCTCTCTCTTGCCTCTTCACCAAATGAGCTCGGGAAGGGAGTGGAACCAAGAGCAAGGCCTCCCTAGAAGATCTTAAAAACCAAGATGGCTTTTATGGGCAGGATACAGTCCTTCAAATAGCCTGGACACTAGTCAGGGACTTCTGGGGATGGGAAGCCACCACAGGCTCCAAGACCTTGCCCAAAATGGAATATTGGGCAGCAGCTGATAACTAACTAATACAGTGGGATTCAAGAAGGGCCTTATGAGAAAGGTCTAATTACTGCCTCACTGTATTGCCTAAAGGAGAGATTCACTGCTCCCTTAACCCACTCAGCCAATTCCCCTCTGGCTGCTTTTATAAGCCAGGAAGAGCAAAGATCCCACACACATGTGGTGGCTTCCACCTAAAAGATCCCATCCACATCCTCAGGCTGAAAAAAACTGAAACATACCCATGATCAGCAGATCTGAGCAACTTTACCTGCAAAATGCCATGCAAATTCGTGACAGCAGGCTATCGAGTTTTCAATCCCACATTTTTAATCCCCTGGATCCATATTTAACGCGAGAGACCCTTCTGTTAAATGTTCCTAGGGAATGGTACCTGCTTCCATAATAGAGGAAAACATGCTCCATTGCGAGGGTTACAACTTCGATGGTCCCTAAAAAGATTTGCAGAAAGATTCAACATGGCAATAGTGAAAGAGAGAGAAGCAGTATTTGGGGCACCCTAAGGGTTTGCAGAGAATAGTAACATAGCCACAGTGAAAGTGTGACAAGCACTAGTTTAGTATCCTGAGTGGATTGGAGACAGCAGATAGCAGAGAAGACTGCCAAGGCAGATGCTGCATGTGTTGTCGTTAGGTCACCATAGTTTGGAGCAAGCATTTCATAGAGAGGAGGGGGGAACCCGACTTGATGATTGCTCAGATGTGGGAGGAGAAGCCAAGCCGATGGTGGCACTGCTTAAAGAACTACTGCAGAAATCATTCCATTTGTGGCAAAATCTCTTACAGAGGGATCTTCACAGAAAGACTTTTGTTCTTCACAGAGAAGAACAAATATAACCCAGCAATAAATCACATTGCAATAATTTCATCTTTCATTCAAATGTACCAAAATAAGACATCCCGTCATCAAAAGACAGTGCTTTACTGCCACAGACCAGAGCCAGAAAGTGGGAGGTACAAAGCAATGGGAGAATCTGCTGGTGTGGAAGCATAAGGATCAGCAGGCAGGGGAGGGATGGGAGGGTTCCCTGTGACTCTAGAAACCAGAACGGGCCGTGGCCAGGGTGCCGGGAATTCTTGCAGCTGTCATCCCAAAAAGTAAGGTTCCTAAGCCCTGTACCCTAGTATATATGGCTAAGCCCCTCTCAAGAGGCTTCTCCCACCACCACCACCACCTCCGTCTCTTCCTTCTGCTGTCCCATATTTCCTTTGCTACCAGGAAATAGGCAGAAAATCCTACATTCATGCTTTCACACAAGCTTTGGCAAGAACCAGCTGACATCTCCCCCCCCCCTTTAAGTGGCGCAATATTCCAGCCGCTGGCCAGCCAGTTCCACCCGACTCTTGGACTGAGCAGAGGACAATGAAGCGCAGCGGCATGTTGCCGGGCCTGACACAGCTCTGGTGAGCCATGGCCTTGGGCAAGGAGCCAGGCTCATCTGAATCCCCTCTCTCTGTGCAGAGATTTGGGAGTGCTTTGTTGCACCACCAGTTGTGTGCAGTAATGAATGGGGGTTCGCTGTCCCATGGACATCCTGCTTTTTCCTAGATGAGGAACAGATATTAAGAACGCGTGAGCTTGTGACTAGAAGAGGAAATTTCTTTCATAATGTGAGAGCCTGAGTGTAACAGCAGGAATTTATGTCCCCTCTGGGACTATGAGAATTCTGGCTTGCTTTATTTGCTGGTGAGCCTTCAAGACTTTGTATTGTGATTTCGCAAACATGGAAAGACTACCTCAGTCATCTCTCCCCTCCCCACCCTCCACACAACCAGGCTTTCAGCCCTAGCTACAGATGGACTTCAAAGTCTGCTCCTGGTCATCACCAGGCCTTGCAGTTTATCAAGGCTTCTTTTATTTAATTTTACTTTACAGTTTTTTTTTTAATTTTATGGTATTTTTGTTTTGCCCTTTTATATTTTATGGATGTTATTGATTTTTTTTTTGTGATTATGTTATTGTTTGGTTGTTGTAAAACACCCAGAGTAGCCTTGGCTGCCTGATGGGTGGTACAGAAATCAAACCAAACCAAACCAATCAATCAATCAATCAATCAATCAATCAATCAATCAATCAATCAATCAATCAATCAATCAATGAATAATACTCCACCAGCTGGCACTGGAACAAAAATTCCCTGGAAATAAGGGGTTTTGTCATATTTTGGCTCTGTTGATATTAGCTTCAGTTCTGCATTATGTAGACACCTGGATGTAGTACCAGTATCATGGGTGCAAGGAAAGGGGGGGGAGAAATGCCCAGGGTGGGTCCACTCTACAGTATGGCTGGTTAAAGATATCAAGAAGGGGAGCAGGAACCTTGGGGTTACCCATACCGAGTTTGCACCTGGACAGCAAAGAGCTGGAGGCACGCGACTCGCAGGGTCACCACTTACTATACTGTGATGAGATTACTGTCTTTCTATTTAAATGCATTAATTATTTACATTTGTTGTTATGCAGTTTCGATTCATGATGCCCCTATGAATTGTCATTAACAGCCCTGCTCAGGTCTTGCAGACTAAATATTGTGGGTTCCTTTCTTGAGTTAAACCATCTCATGTTCATTCTTCCTCTTTTTCTACTGCCTTTCAGTTTTCCTGGCGTCGTTCTTTTTTCTAATGAGCCTTGTCTCCTTTCTGTTTAGTTATTTTTTCACTACTAGAAATAATTCAGGCTTATTTCCTTACTTGAATCAACCACCTCCATACATTTTATGAAAGCCAGGGGGTTTATTTTTGCAGGGTGATGTAGTGAAGTTTTGGGGCTCCTCAATGAGACACTCTCAGTTAGGGTCCCATACTCCTTACATGGCCCCCTACTCACCAGTGCTACGTACGACTATCGCCTCTTTGCTTGCTGTTTCTTTCGGTAGACTCCACCTCCCAGAGGAAGAGGGCAAAGTGTGCAAGGACTAGGTACTTTGTCCATTTCCCCCTAATTTGCTCACTTGCTCAGAGAGGTCCTGTGAATGGGCAGCAACAATGAGAGGAAGCAGGCGCCCCATTACAGTTGTATATGGGGAGCGCCTATCCAGGTTCTCACAATTGTACCTTCCCTGAGGAACTTTATCACCAGAGGAAACAGGGTTTGCAGAAAGTCTTTCTCCTCCTCCTCCTCCTCCTCCTCCTCTTAAATTTTTTGCCAGGCAGACGTCCTGTACAGGGAAACACCTGCTCCTAATGTTCCAGCTATTGCTACCTGAGGCTGATGGAGGGAAATGAACAAGGTGGGTGTGGCTAGAGCAATGATGGTGGGCACTGCTCTGCACGGTGTGCCCCTCTGACTGAATAATGAGGAGTAACAACAACATTGGAGGAAAAGGTGGCATGTACGTTTAACTTTCTAATAGATGGACCCATTTTTCTGTCCTCTCACTGAGCAACCTGCCCTCTTTCTTCCTTCTTCTCTCTCCGCTCTTAGCCTGGCAGCGGCCACTATGGAATACCTCCTTTTGCTGATCCCCCTCCTGGGACTCGTGAGCAGTGAGATGCCCTTCGTGCAGAGAGGCTTCTGGGACTTCTCCATGGATGATCCCAATGTCCAGGAAGAGGAAGAAGCTTCAGGGATCTTCCCTACTTCAGGAGGGGCTGAGACTGACGTGATTGTTCCCTTCTACCCAGGACTCTGTCCATTTGGCTGCCACTGCAACCTACGGGTGGTGCAGTGCTCTGACCTAGGTGAGACTTTGTTTTTAATTCGGACACTAAAATATATACATTTATTTGTTTGTTTGTTTACTTTAGTGTATGTTAATGCCTCTTCCCTCCCAATATATGTATTTATTTATGCATTTCATCGACTGTATGCATTTCCCCCTTGGCTGAAGCATGTTTGTGTGCTTTTTTCCAATTGGATTTATTTATCCTATTTATTTAAAATATTTTTACCCTGCCTTTCTTCTAAAAAAAAAAAAAAAGGCCCAAGGTGGCTTACATTATTAAAAATGCAATCTTAAGAGCTAAACACAGTAATTTATTCAAATATTTTAAAAGAATTATATTGAAAATAGCTAACATTATACTGAAAACGCTAGGTAAAAGCATTACTAAAAACAGATTTGGAAGCAACAAACCACAAACCCATTTTAAAACGTCTCCTAAGGAAGAGAAAGGTCTCCAGCTGCTAGCAAAAGGACAGCAAAGAAGGGGCCAGCCTGGCCTCCTGTGGGAGGGAGTTCCAGAGTGTAGGAGCAGTGAAAGAGAAGGCCCTCCCCTATGTCCCCACCAAACGTACCTCAGAGTGTAGGAGGACTGAGAGGAAGGCCTCCCCTGATGATCTTAACACCCGGGCAGGCTCATAAAGGTGGACATGGTCTTTGAAATAGGTCAGACCCAAACCATTTAGGACTTTATAGGTTAAAACTTGCACTTTGAATTCTGCCCAGAAATGGATCAGTAGCCAGTGATGCTATTGTAAGAGGCGGATTATCTGATCCCAGTAGCCAGCTCCTGTTAACAATCTGGCTGCAGCATAAGGGGCCTGCTGAAGTTTCTGCATACTTTCCAAAGACAGCGGCACAGAGAGTGCATTACAGTAGTCCAGCCAGGATGTAATCAAGGCATAGGTCACTGGGGCCAGGTCAGACCTCTTGTATGCATTTTTTTAAAAAAAGCTATTCACATTTTCAAAATGTGTGCATTGTTTTGCGTGTGCTTTGTTTCTATGAAATGCTTCCTGAACTCCCCAAACGAGTACGATTTCTGAGGCAAAGTTTGTTTCGCCTTGCAGCAGATCTTCAGAAGGGAACAACAGCAGCCTCCACGGAAAGGAAATGAAGGAAATTCTTCCTTTCTCCATCTTTGCCTCTGCTGGAGTTCTGACACCTGCTTTTTGAGATATTAGTCCGTAGCCCCAAGTGGCGACACTTCAGTCTCAGCCTGATAACCTAACCACAGAATAAAAGAGAGAGAGAGAGAGAATAACACATTTGGATTGTACAAATTGCCTCATGGCATAAAATAGGGGCTGTGCGTTGATCCAAGGTTTGGTCCAGACTCCAGTGCAGCTCTTTAGAAAACAGTCCGGTTCACCATACACCTGCTTCGCCTTGGGTCCAATGCCAAATATCAGGAAAGCTTAATTTAAAAAAAAAAAAAAACCCATGTAAGTCATTTTTCCTTGTGAGAACACCTAGTGAAAGTTGCACTCACGGATTCAGTGGTTCAGCTGTTCACTAGCAGCACCTACCCAGCATGTGACGGAGTGGGCGGCTGTATTTGGCAGCCCATGTGAAAATCACTTGCACATCACTGCGGTGCTGATGGTAGAGTGAGGCTAGATGTAATAAAAAAAACAGGAGCTTTGGACTTTTGCCCTTGGATATCTATAACACAGCTCCTAATATGATGCTCTCATCCTTGCGCTGCCACACAACATTAGCACAGTGTGGAAACCGACAGCATGACAGCCTCAGACCACACACAGTGCTATTGTAGAAATATCAAAGAAAAGGGTGCAAAGGGAAATGGAAGAGGTGGTAGCAGTTAATTCTGTCTCCCCTGCTAAGTTAAATTTAGCCTCTGCAAGGCAGGCAGGGCCTGAATCCAGTGACAGATCTCTATTGCCCTCTGTTGGTGAAGATGCCAAAGAGCAGTTAAGAGGCCAAAAGACGGAGGGTGCATGCAATAAGACAGCTCTCTTTTTGCACTGCCCATGGCAGGGTCTGGTTCGATCTATTTTCCAATGACCAGATGATGTGTAGCATGACATTGATCTGTGCCAAGTCCAGATCTTTTTGGTCCAACAGCAAGGAAATTCTTTTTTCTTTTCTTTTTTTTTTTCCCGGAGCTGATATGAGACCAGATTCCATGTGGACAGAAGGGTTGCTTTAAACTGGATTGCTTTTAAAGATTGGCTCTCTCCAGCGCAATCCAATGTAAACCTGTATTGCTGTCTGATCATACCCTGATCTGCTTTTTGTTTGCATGCCGAACCTGTAAAAGAAATGTAAGCAAATTTAAATTGATAAGTGTGTTGTTGTTTTTAAAAAAAGAATCCAAATATTTGTCCTTCAGTATTAATGCCTCTGTAATGATCAGTTCAAAAGCATGCAAATGCGAGTAGATAAATAGGTACCACCTCAGTGGGAAGGTAAAACGGCGTTCCCTAGTCACGCTGGCCATGTGACAACGGAAACTGTCTTCGGACAAGTGCTGGCTCTCCGGCTTGAGAACGGAATGAGCACTGCCCCCTAAAGTTGGACACAACTGGACTGAAAATGTCAAGGGGAACCTTTACCTTTAATGATCAGTTAACTGTGATTAGGGCTTGTGAGTTGGAGGAAGGAAGGCGAGATGCAAAAGATGGCAGGGCTCCAACATTTTAGGTCTTTTCCAGACAAGGCATTTATTCCACCAATACCCCTTTCTGTCCCTTGATGCTGAAGGAGGATGGTGTTTAACAGAATTCATATCCATACCTCTCTTTAAAAATTGATTTCTCTTCTCGTTAAGAAAGGCTCTTCTCTGAAAAAAAAAAAATCTTTACCAACACTTTGAGAAATATTTAGGAAATTCCCTTCTCTGTTACAGCTTTTCTGTTTCTCTTTGTTCTCTTTTTCTTTTAAGTGCTAATTGATAGCTTCAAAGCTGGAAGCCTTCACTGTAGACATCAACTTCAGATGGAAAGCACCACAGCAGTAATCTCCATCCCTGGACATAGTTTAAATCACACAAAGAAATACTAAAAAATAAACCATTCTTTTATCAGGGACAAAAAAAAAGTGTAGAGTCACAGGAGCTTTGAACTGAGATAAGAGAAGTGTGCATGAATAATAGGAGAAATGCAGATGTTCCACTGCATTTTGTGACTGTGAAGAAATATCAGCAGCTATAGCTTATGTGAGTTCCAGTGCAGTGTAGATGTTAGAATGCTAGACTTGGGACATTAAGGTTGTGTCCCTACCAAGCTGGGAAATTCAGGCACCAGACTAGTCCTCAAACTAACTTCCCTCAAGGGTCATTGTGATGATAAGAGAGCAGCAGGGAGAAGAACCATGAACACCATCGGGGGTTCACTGGAGAAAAAGTGGAATATAAATGTAACAAATATGAGTAATAAATGAGTGAGCTTCATTTTTTGAAATCCTCCCCCCCCCCTTCTTCTACAGAACAGATCCAGGAACTTTGTCCTCTGTCCTTATTTTGTATCTGATCACTCTAGCTGCGGTTCTGGCTCAAACTTGCCAGGTGCAACGTACCCGCCTGCTAGGATTTCAACAGCCTTAATCTGCCGTTCCCTCCTGCTTTATCCAGGTCTCAAGGAAGTGCCGAGAGAGGTCTCATCAGACACCACACTCCTGGATCTGCAGAACAACCAGATTACTGAACTGCGCAAAGATGACTTTAAGGGGCTCCATCACCTATATGTACGTATCGCAGAAGCTTCTTCTCTCTTTCTCCTTCGCATCCTGGCTAGGAGTCCCATCATCTTTCACCCAGGGTTCTGCTAGGGCTGTACCCTTGGGGGGAAAAAGAAATAAAAATATAAGTGTACCTTGAAGCCTTTTTTTCATTGCAACCTGCTCCTCTCACTACAAAACACATATGGAATTTGGCAGCTGGGCTTCAGTCTATCTCTTTTCTAGGACCATATTATGTCCCGTTTGTCCTGGCTTCTGCCTGGCTTCCTAGAAGAGAGACCTTCACAATTCCAATTCCACTCCCCAAACCAGGGGTGAGAAACGTGTGGCCCTCCAGGTGTTGTTGGGGTCCATTTCTAATCAGCTACAGATAGCCTTTCCCATGATGAGAGATGATGGGATTATTAGTTCATTAGCATCTGGAGAACTTGCCCCTGTCCTAAAGCCTCTGTCTTAAACTACATTTGAGTAAGGAGCATCCTTTCCCATTTATTGCTCCAAACTTTCTTTGCACACGAAGACCAATTTTTTAATTGTTGGTCCACTGGGTGCAACCACATTGGCCCTTTTGATGCAGGCTGGTATGATCTAAATTGGGTCACTTGAGGTTGCAGGGGAGGAGAGATACGTAATTTGGCACCATCCTCATGTCCAAATGGCATATTGACCTCCAGAGAGCCTCCAGCTCCCTCTGATTGTCAGTTGAACACTTCTTCTGCTCCTCTGTGGAGGGGCAGGGAAAGTGATGTTATTAATTTTACCTGTACTACTGCATCACTGATGCACTGAAGCACTTAGATTAATTTTTTTTTTTTGAAAAATTCTTGGCCTTGGGTGTAGCTGGCAAAGAGAAACTGCCCACAGCCAAGGTTTTGAACAGCACTTCACACAAAGACAAAGGGGGGGGGGGATTAAGTGATTCAGTGCAACAGCTATAGTCCAGTAGAGTAAAAAATAATAATACCTGCCCGTCTACAGAGGAGCTGTGGAAGTGTACACTCTGCTGATATCCTGAAGTGACTTGCTTATTAAACCACTTCATGATATTGGAAATTGATAATGGAAGGAGCTTTGGCAGTTTTGACAGCTGCAAGGCTTGATTTTAGTCCATTCCCAGTGATTGCATGTGCTGATAATGGACTGAACTAGAGCACCCCAAACTGCACCAAAAATCAGACGCCCCTGACAGGGGGATGTGGTGCTTTGGGGGCCAATTGGCCTACTCTAGCAACTACGTTTTGTAGTAACTGGGAGAAAGAACAAACTAATCTGCCCCTGCAATGCACCAAACGGTGGGACAAATGCCTGTCTGAGCAAGCCCACTGCAAAAGAACTATTATTGACGCCATGGCAACTCATGACTTGAGGAGGAGAGTACTGCCTTTGACATTTTAGGGTGAGGCACTTCCTCCGTTCTCTTTCTGACCCACACCTCTTTGTGAGACATTAAAGATGAACACACTTTATTTGACATAAGCTTTCATGGACAGCAAGAGGTGGAACCTTTGATGGGCAAGGCTTGTACCCTACCACTAATATATCACCTCCCCACTCACATTCCATTCTCTTTCTGGCATGGCAGGCTATCTGCTTCGTACCCCATGGCCCACCTTTGGTGCAGTTGCCGGGATGGTTGGTTCCTTCCATTTATGACATGTGTGTCTCTATAAGCCCCCTTACCTTGCCTTCATGTGATTTCTCTGTCTGTTGCAACAGGCCCTGGTATTGGTGAATAACAAGATCTCCAAGATCCACCCAAAGGCCTTCAGCCCCCTGCACAAGCTACAGAAACTCTACATCTCCAAGAACAACCTGGTAGAAATCCCTCCAAACCTCCCCAAGTCCCTGGTGGAACTCCGCATCCATGACAACAAAATCAAGAAGATCTCCAAGGATGTCTTCAATGGGCTGAACAACATGAATTGTATTGGTGAGACACAGCAGGCATCCCGGCTTACTCAGACAGGCTCTCATCCTTACGGTCAGGCTTGCTATCCTGTCCATGAATTGTCTTTGGATTATAGAAAATTCACATTTCTCTTAGTAGCCTGCCACCATGCATAGGTGCAGAACCTGCTGATTCTGAGGACAGACCAATCCCTTCCACAGAAATGTGATGTCTTGTCCTTAGATAAGAATGTCTCAAGGAATTGCGGGGGGGGGGGGGGAGAGAGAGAAGCTCTTTAGGGTCTTTATACACAGAATTTGAAGTTTTAGCTACTGTGGCTTGTACCCACTTATAGACCTATCTGCTGGGTGTTTGCCTCCATCTGTTTATAACTATCTGTACTGTTTATTTATTTTTATTCATCAAAGTACTTTGAACTTTCTCCATACCAGTGGATCTCAGCGTGGAGTACAATCAATAAGATTTCCTTTAAAAAAATATAAAACATTTACGATATTTTAAAACAATTTCAAAAGCTTCTGAAACATTTAAGAACCCTCGAATGAGTCAAGCAAAACAACAGCCAGCAAACCAGAAGCCTGTAGGCCAGTGGTTCCCACCCTTGGGTAACCCAGATGTTCTTGGACTGCAACTCCCAGAAGCCTTCACCACTAGCTGTGCTGGCCTGGGTTTTCTGGGAGCCGTAGTCCAAGAACAAAGGCTGGGAACCATTGTTATAAACCAAGCCACGATCCCACCAGATATTTGATTGTACACTTAGGTTTTAACTTGGCACTGACATAGAAGTAATGTTAACATCAGTTGGGCCTCCACAGGGAGGGGATTTTATAACAGGAGTGCCAATGCTGTGGACACTTCTTTGCACCTGACCAACCTAGAGGGAAAAAAGAAGGATGGAAACATACACAAGGTATAACTTAAATATGCCCCATGCTCTCCGACTGGGATGAAGGTGGGTCTGGATCTAATAAGACTGGACTCTATTGCTCTGTAGGACACAATATTTTGTATTCACAGAGATGGGTGGGAACCCCTTGGAAAACAGTGGATTTGAACCTGGGGCTTTTGATGGCCTAAAGCTGAACTATTTGAGGATCTCAGAAGCAAAGCTGACTGGTATACCCAAAGGTAATGTATATTACTTTCCTACCATATTTTCCCATTTGGCAGCTCCTCGGCAAAGCTTCTCTTGATACTCTCTTCCAGTAGCTATTAGCCAAGAAAACCACACGTGGTTGTGGTTCTCTGGTTTGATATGGGGTTGCCGTCAATAACTGACAGAATGCTTGTTCCAAACTTACAGTGCCTTGTATCCAGGATTGTAGTAGAGCCAGAGGTTCAAGGGTGGAAACAGGGAGCATGTTATCATTACTGTAGCAGAGAGGGTGTCAGTCATTTGCCACCCCACTCAGGCCTCCACACTCCTCAGTGCACCTGAGGATGAATCTTCCTCCAACAGTGTATTGTTGTGATCAGCCCCTGTTGTAATGTCAGGTACTGTATTCTGGTGTAGAATGACCAGAAAGCTGCTAAATTAAACCTGTTGGATCTGGTTTGTTGATATGGATCAACACCGCTGCTGGATTTTTGGACTTCCTTTGGAGGTGTGGCCGAGGATAACTGTCGTGATGAATGCTGCCATTTTCCAAATTTCACACTCGACCACAGCTTCTACAGATGGGAAGGAAGAAAAAAGTGGATGGAAACATCTGGAACCTCAGATGTTTCATGGAAGAAAGGGCAGGAAAATAAATAAAGATCAGAGCAACCCAGAGAGCAGGCAGGCCAGACCTCGTGGTCTTTTGTATTTAAACAGTGCTTGGAGTCATAAGATGCACGAGCAGAGGGAGCAGCACTGTGAAGAAGAAGAGGGCAGTGTCATAGAAGAGCAGCACTGGAGAAGTGCCAACGGGCAGCAAAGTGGCAATGCCCCCATCTGTCTTTGTAGGATGGCTTTCCTGGATAGTTGTTTGGATCTCGAAGAAACACCCTCCCAACAGTTAAAATCTGCTGATGAAGACTTCTGCAAAGAAAAGAGGGAGTGGGGGGGGGGCAACATGATGATCAAGGCATTTTCTAAAACAAGCAAACAAACTAACAAACAAAAACCCCAAGCTAAAGGAACTCGTTTTCCATGGACTCAAACAGTCTCCACTCCCATTTCTGTGGAGAAAGATACATTTTGCTGTTTGAGTGGGCTTTGAAGAGGATTAGCTACAGCTGTACCGTTTTGTTTTATCATTGCTTCACTGCTTCCAATTTTGCACTCTGTTTCTTCATTGGTACATGTATTGCTACTTTCATTGTTGCAAACCACTTAAACGATTGGTGAACAGCAGATATTAAGAAATGACAGTATCTTTGCACTCCTTCTCCCTCAACCAGATCTGCCTGAAACTCTAAATGAGCTACATCTGGACCACAACAAGATCCAAGCTATTGAATTGGAGGATCTGATCCATTACTCCAAAGTTTACAGGTAGTGTATGCCTGGCACATTGCTCTGTGATCGTGACTGGCAAGCTTGCCATCCCTGGGTGTGACGACTGGCTGTGGTATTCCTGAAGTTCAAGGGAAACCACGTGAGGAAGCTGCTGCAAAAGCAACCTGGAGATTGTCTTTCCCTTTCTTTCCATTTTAGCCATCCCCTAAATTCCTTCACAACTCTTCAGGGCCAAACCCTGTATTATTATTATTATTATTATTATTATTATTATTATTATTATTATTATTGTTGTTGTTGTTGTTGTTGTTGTTGTTGTTGTTGTTGTTGTTGTTGTTGTTGTTGTTGTTGTTGTTGTAGCAATAATAATAATAATAATAATAATAATAATAATAATAATAATAATAATAATAATAATAATAATAATAATAATAATAATAATAATAATAATAATAATAATAATAATAATAATAATAATAATAATAATAATGTGCTGTCAAGTCAGTCCGTACCTACGGTGATCCTTTTCAGGTTTTTCCAGGTAGAGAGTATTCAGATGTGGTTTGCCATTCCCTTCTTTGAGGGGCACTTCTGGAACTGTGCAGCTTGCCCAAGGCCACACAGGCTGGCTCTATCTTTACAGGAAGCACAGTGGGGAATCAGACTCCCAACCTCTGGCCAAAGACTGCCCCCGCCCCATGAATACAACCTTAAGATAATAGGTGAAGGTTTAGGTCTCAGGGGAGATGCTTTTTAAATCAGTGAACAGAATCCAGGGAGATGGAATGAAGCCTGCTGGGGCTGTTGAATTAAGGAGCAGATAAATTCCTTTTAAAGTAACTTGGAAATGACAAAAATCATTGCTTATTACTCAACATGGTTTCCACTACTTTTAAAATGTAACTACAAAAAGTAACAGGAGACAAGTTAAAGACAAGTTTAAAAAGTGACAGGAAACAGGTTATCCTGTAGTTTGCAAACAAGCATGCTTTGTTTTGTGATTGTTCAGATTTTGTTGACAACTCTGATTGCTCAGGCAGGAAGGTCTGCCAGAATCATGTCTCTTGGACACTAATGTGATTTCGACTACAACAAGGTGTTTGTTATCTTAATATATATTTTGGTTCTTGAGTTGCTTGTTACTTCCCAGTTCTGCTCCTTCTAGAATTTTACTGAGTTCACTGTTTTACTGAGGTTACTGTACTCTTTTGGATCTAGTTATGCGTGGATGGGCAAGGGGGAATAAAGACTAAACACAAACAAGGGGGAAAAATACAGCTGTTTAGACTGTAGAGAAATGTCGTTATTGAAGTTAGAAGTTTCCCAACATTTTTTATTTGGGGGGGGGCAAGGGAGGGCACTTGCCAGTTATCTCCCTGAGAATCTTCTCTTGCTTCTTATCTTCAATAGAGGGTGCTATTTGCTCATATAAGGTTTATTTGCCACTTTCAAGAGGACAGAGCTAACAGAAACTTAAAAGACAAGGAGTCCTGCAAGACCCACTATGAACGGTGGGCAGATTATCTTAAGTCTCCTGCCCATTTGCAGGATTGTAGTCCTCAATAACCGCTCGGCTGGAAATCATGACCATATTGGCTGATCATTTTGCAGCCTTGCAAATTAGCTTTTTATTTCAACTGTGTAAATAAACCTACACAGATGAGTAGTCTGAAAAAAAATTTTTTTACAACAGATGAGTAGTCTGGAAAAAAAAATTTTTACAAGCCAGCTGAAAGAACTAATGGCCTGTGTCTCCATGCTGCTGCAGAAGAAGGCAAGCCCCTCCCCTGGGGGCTAGCCTGGAAATTCAATCTATTCCGTTTTAGTACAGAGCCGTAACTAGCTATTTTGGCCCCCACAGCAAGCAGCACCTTCTCCCAACCACTCTGCCCCAAAGCATGTGCATGATTCCCTCCCCCATGGAAAGGAGAAGGATGTGGTTTCCCCCACCCCTCTTTAAAAAACAAACAAACACAGAGCACTTGTACTTGTACGTAATAAAAAAAGGAAGAGGATCAGGAGATGTTGCCATTTATTTCGCACAAACCATTATATTCGGTCCTAGATTTCAGTGCCTTCTAAATGTTGGTGTCCTGGGGCAAATTGTGTCCTACTTATTACACCCTAGTTATGGCCCTGTTTCAGTGAACTAGTAAGAGAAAAAGTCTTCTATCAAACCAAATTGTAGAGGAAGACGAGTGAGCCATTCCTCCTTCTGTTTTACTCGCCTGCTGAGTTTCATGCTGGTTGTAGAGGAAGAGATTTCCCTGTCTCTGCAGGCAGCATCAAAATGCAACAGGAAAGGCACAGGAGATATAGGGTGGTGTATCTTCCCTCCACGAGGCCATCTATCTAGTCACTGGCCTAAAGTTCATCTGTTCACCTTAACCTAATAAAATAAAGGTACAAAAAAAAAAAGCCAGGTCCATTGAGGCTTTTGTCTAAAAGCTTGGAAACTGGCTTCAATTTATAGTGCAGGCAGGAACCCTCAGAACCATGTATAAATGTGATCTTAAGTATCTGGCTGTGGAGCCGGAGATTGGAAATTCAATTCCCCACTGAGCCTCCTCCAAATAGAGCCAGCCTGTGTGGCTGTGGGCAAGCTCTACCGTGGCAGGATGCCCCCAGAAGAAGGGAGTGGAAAACCACTTCAGAGTATTCTCTACCTAGAAAACCCTGGATGAGGTTTCTATACTTGGTGACATGCAAAAATGAATTGTTAAATGATCTTGACATTTCAGTTTAAATACATGTTTTAGCCACTAGAGGTAGAAAGAGCCACATGTATAAGCCTTTGGTAACTATTCCAATTAAATTCTATTCTAATTCCTACCATCCTTGAAGGGTTCTGATATAGAAACTGTCCATGAAATAGGATCGGCTGCCCACTTCCATAGCCTGTTCCTGTACTTAGTCATCCACATTGTTATAGAAACAACAACACCCAAACCAAATAAATGAAACAACAACAACAACCAAAAGAACATCGGATTCCCTCTTTCAAAGTGGAATTCCTTCAGCTTTTGATTCCCACCTGTTGGCTTCTTTTTTGAGCCAAACAAGACATGATGTGGGAGATCCATGAATAGGGCTTATCAGGGTACAAAAGACCTGCTTATGTGGGTCTATGAAGATGGATAGAACGGCTTTGTTGATCTGGATCAGCACAGCTGCTTGAACTGCTGGAGGAGCTCAGAGGTCGAGGTCTCTGGCTGTGGAGCCAGAGGTTGGGAGTTCTGTTCCCCGCTGTGTCCCCTTGACAGGGGCTGGACTGGATGATCCAAAGGGTCCCTTCCAGCTTTGTAGTTCTAGGATTATAGGGTTGAACCCTCTTTGGCTATGGAGATAGTCAAAGTGCCTGCTCTTTAAAATGCCTCACTGCCTCACTGACCCTACATCTTTCCCTGTTTCCTTCTACCTCCTCCCCATCTGGCTTTCCCAAAGACTGGGCCTGGGACACAACAACATCCGGATGATCGAGAACGGCAGCCTGGCCTTCCTGCCAATCTTACGTGAATTGCATTTGGATCACAACAAACTGTCACGGGTTCCTCCTGGACTACCTGATCTCAAGTTTCTGCAGGTACCTGGGGATTCTGGGATGGCATATCATAGCTGCCGACCAAGCACAGGAGTGAGTCTTTTGCACAGACATCTTAGAAACTGTCAGGATGTAGCCTAGTAGTTTAGGATATCAGGTGAGGACCTCAGAGATGCAGGTTCAAGTCCCTATATGGCCATGCAACCCCTTGGATAATCAATCATAGCTTGATGTTCCAACTAAGTCTTATTTTTTTCTCTCTCCCTCTTGAAAATGTAGGTTGTGTACCTTCATTCCAACAACATTACTCATATCGGCGTGAATGACTTCTGCCCAGTGGGCTTCGGGGTGAAGCGTGCATCCTACCATGGCATCAGCCTCTTTGGCAACCCAGTGCCTTACTGGGAGGTCCAACCAGCTACCTTCCGCTGTGCCACCGACCGCCTGGCTATCCAGTTTGGCAACTACAAAAAATAAATAATGAAAGAAGGGTGTGGGGAGTGGGAGGGGGGGAGGGAGGGAGGGGAGATGAAAAGACAAAGAGAAAAGCCATTGGGGAACCAGGAGGGGATGGGGGTGGGAGATCAGGGGGAAAAGGGAAGGGGGGAAAAAGGACCATTCTGGGGAGTAGGAAGTCTGTAGGAAGGATTTCACAGGCAGAAGCCTAGGCAGGGCCTTCTTAAAGAGCTAGGAGAAGGCTGGTGGATGCCGACGGAATCGAAAGGGATTGAAAGAAATATACAGAGCAAAGACGTGGAGATAAATAGGTGCCGAGTCATTTGAACAGTTCTGTATCAGCCTGCCTACAACAGCCCTACCTTTGAAAGGACTTGAATGGGATAGGCAAAGAAGCCCTGGCTCTGTTATGTATGTGGGTGTGGGCACAACTGCAGCCTGGGTGCCCTTGAACGGTGCTGCTCGTGGTGACATTTTCAGCAAAAGGCAATCAGGTGTGAGAGGTACCCACAGGGGCCAAACAGAGCAGAAGGTTAGAGGCCTAAGGAACAAGACTCATTCCCGGTTACTCCCCCATTAGATCAGGGGTGAGCAACTTGAGGTTCTCCAGATGTGCTAGCTGGCAACTTCTACCGACCCTTGCCACAGGATAGCCAGCCAATGATGGGACATGCTGGACATGGCTGTCTCTATCTGTGCATTAGACGCTTTTATGACAGAGTCATCCGTTTAATCAAGCATACACCCAACATCCATATTCCCATCTGGGGCTACATGTAGTATTTTGTAAGGCAGAAATGGCTACCCTGGGGCATTATTTTTCCCCTACCTTCCCAACCCCCAAATTTAATGCTAAAGCAATCTGGAATTTTATTGGTGGTGCTCAGTAGACAGGAAGAGGAGGCTGGTACGATTGAGAGAGGCCCTGTTGAGAGGCAGCAAAGTCACCTGATCCATCAAAAGAAGACCTTGGCTATGTCAGGTGGCATGAGAATAAAGCTTGGAAATCTTACCTTTTTTTGGGATGACAATTCCCAATCTCCCACAGGCAGCTAGTGGCCACTCTGGCTGGGGATTCTTGGAGCTGTAGTCCAAAAGTAACATTTCCAAGCTATGCTCGGGGCAGGAGAATGAAGAATGAAGTGTGGGTAGGTGGAACAAGTAAATTTCTTAAGCCAAATGAGGGGGGGGGGGGAGAAAATAGCTGTCTCCCCATTACCATTCTGTCTTTTCCTCCAGAGATAGATGTTCAAACCCTAGCCTTGCTGGCTAACTCTTGAGGCACAGCAACGCCAAGGGCACGAAAGCCACAGCAAACCACTACTAACCACCATAGGGAATAATTTTTGTTGAATGTAGGAGATCGGCTCATGTCCTGGGAGAAGGAGGGAACATTGCCACAAACTTGGGCAAAATGATTTGTGTTTAAAAGAGGAAACTTCCTAGGGTGAAGTTAGATTTTAATTCATGATCCAGCTCCCTCCACAGCAGGAGGGAAAGGGAATCTTATATATATTATACATATTTACGGGGTAGGCCCCACCAATGAAGGATCCTATGCCACTCCTAAGTATTTCCATGGCTTTGTAGGCCTGTCTATGAAGAAGGGCAAGAGGCTGCAGGTGAATAATTTAGAAGAATGGAGCTCTGGGTTTTTGTTCACTTCCTGCCCCCTCCCTCTTTTGTAGTCCAAAAATGTATGGTGGAATCCTCTCTTTCATTAGAAGAGCGCTCTTTTGGTTCCACTTTCTTCCCCTATGCACTACAGCCCCAACGCTATGCACATCCACTTAGTAGCTGTTAACACAATGCCTGGAAAGCTCTGTAGCTTCACCCAGCTGCAGTTATATTAATAAGCAGCACTACAGTGCCTTCATTTGTATTAGGTCATGATTTCTTATTTGGTCAACGGGTGCAATTAAAGCTTTGCTCAACTATTCAGTAAAAGAGTTTCTGGTCAAACAGGAGGACACCAAATGGGGAGGGGGTAGTTGCCCAGGTATGGATGGACGAATAGTTGACCTAGCCTCTTGTGTCTGTATACTGTACAAATTGTTTGCATTCTCTAGTGACCTATTTAGAACAATAAAAACAGTTGCAGTGGATAATTGTACTCATTTTCTGCAGCACCTTGCAACTGGAAACTTGTCTGGTTGTGAATTTGTGTTCCATGCCTTTGGCTTTCTGTCGGGATGTAGGGATTGTCTTCCTAAATCTTTGCTCTCTTAAAAAAAAAAGATATTTCTTTGGGTTTTTAAAAATGTTCTCTTAAACCATGTGCAATATTAACTTCTGTAAAGGGTGTCCAATAAAGTTAGCGGTAATTGCCAACCTCCAGCTGCTGTAAATCATTTTGGATTGGTGAATAGGTAACTTGGAAACTAATTCTTCACTGATTTGGGAACAGATTGGAAGACCAACAATTGATGTTAACATTCCATTCTTTGCATGTATGACTAAGACTTTAAAAAAAGTAATATGTCAAAATATAAGGTACATACACTTAAGAGACATGGAATGGGTTCCCTCTGTTATCTTCTCTGTGGGTTTGTTGTGTAATGTGTGAAAAGATCTTTTGGACTACTAAATACACTACTGAGCAAGATGTACATTGTGCACACAACACACTTTTGTGATGTCTGAAGTAATGCAAGAAACTGTTGTTGTGTGTACTGTACATATAATGGAGAGTTACAGCTAGCTGGCACTTCCTGGTGGCTGAACAAAGATATGGTAGGGACACATAGGATTGCTTGAAGTATGCCAACATACATGTCATGTCTATTGAAACAGTAATAACTCTTACTCCTCAACAAAGAGAGCAGCAATTCATGGGGCAGAGATGGGGCATCACGGGCCAAAATCTTCTTGTGTCACCAGTGCAAGCATAGAAGAAATGATCTCTTCAGCAACAGATTGCTGCTAATTAGGGAGTCCACAATTCAATTCTTCATTGTTTCAATTTTGTCTCATTGTGCGAGAGTCATACATGACTCAGAATCAAAGTAGAGATTCTTTAATTAGTGGCAGTCTATTGCTGCCAGTGACATCGTTTCCTCTACAATGGTATAAGTTAATTTAGCCGTAAAGTTGGGAGATTCTTCAAATAACATCTAAGAGTGTCTACACTGGCATATAGTTGTGGTATATAGTTCCCTGATAGCACTGTTTGGCACAGAAAAAAATAATTTGCTTTTGTCTCTACTTAAAATAATCCTTCCTTCCCCTATATGCGCTGGCCTATATCTTTCTGGCACAGGGCTAGGGCATGTAATCTTTTTGGATTATTAATTGAGATGCAAAACAGCTCTTTGTTCTGCATTCATGGATGGTTACTGGAGTTAAAATAGATTGCACTGAGGATATGGACCTTTTAAGCACCAGCCATATCCCATCAAACTTCACAGTGTGGACAGGCACTTAACTTCTCTTATTACAAAAAATCCAATATCATCCCATCCTGATGGATGGCCACCCAGCTTCTGCTTAGAAGCTTTTAAAATGTCTGTCTAGTTGCTTGCATTGTCAACACGTTCTTCCCAGTGCTTAATCAATCAAAACACTCTTTCTTGCCATTTGTGCTATAATAGACCAACTTACAGAAATTTTGGTGTTCTAGGTCTTGTCTTATTCTATTTAAAAGTTTCAGATTGTTTTATAAGTAGGTTGTCCAGTTTTCTGGAAACACATGTAGTAGGATGCTTAGGCCAATGGATAGATACATAGCCAGGTGTTTTCCAATTTCTCTTCTATACTGATGTTTGAGTTGGTATTCCTTGCCTCTCCAAGAGCACTTCCTGTTTGTTGCACCTTCATGCTTGTGAGAGAGGCAAATCTACACAAATGAAAATGAACTCCAAAGATTTCTGTATGCAAGTATAAGAACCATGCCTTTTGCACTACCCTAAATTAGTTTCCTTCCCATGGGACGTGGTGGCGCTGTGGGCTAGACCGCAGAAGCCTGTGCTGCAGGGTCAGAAGACCAAGCAGTCGTAAGATCGAATCCACGCGACGGAGTGAGCGCCCATTGTTTGTCCCAGCTCCCGCCAACCTAGTGGTTCGAAAGCATGCAAATGCGAGTAGATAAATAGGTACCATCTCGGTGGGAAGGTAAACAGTGTTCCGTGTCTAAATCACACTGGCCATGTGACCACGGAAAGATTGTCTTCGGACAAACGCTGGCTCTATGGCTTGAAGAGCGGGATGAGCGCCGCCCCCTAGAGTCGGACATGACTGGACAAAAATTGTCAAGGGGAACCTTTACCTTTACCTTTTAAATTAGTTTCCTTAAGCAGTATGAGATGTTGGTGTGGCGTTTTTTGTTTCTGCCTGGCTATAGCCTACAGACGAGTGTTTATTCCTCTTTAATAATCACAAGCTCAGCACTAAGACCACTGTACTCTGTCAGTTCAAATACCAAATCATCCTAACCATTAGAAATGGGTCCTGTCTACCAGAGCAACAGAAAACACCTTTGCTCCATCATCCCATTTACCATCTTTTCTTTCTTTCTTTTCTTTCTTATATTCTACTCTCTATCTGGAGATGTCTATGCAGGGTATAGAAAACTGGAAAGCATATTTATAAAACATTTTGAAACTTTTAAATGGAATAAGACAGGACCTAGAACATCAAGATTTTTTGCAATGTGGTATTGTTGATTTTAACTGCTACTTGCAAAAGAGGTGAAAAGGACCACATTTCTTCAGTGGTAGAAAGACAGCAGTGGGCAGAGTGCAGGTATATAACCAGGCTGGTGTAACTGGGACTTTGCCCCAGGGCACTAACATTTAGAGGGCACCAAAATTTAGTAGTGAATATTAGGAAAATAAACCATGATACCTCTCGCCCCTCCCAAAAAATCCAGTCCTCCCCTTTTTTGGGGAAAACATATACCGGTACTTTCTTTTTATTTTTAAAGGATAGGGTTTTATATACTACTATCTGTGTGTGTGGCTGTGTCATGGTGGAGCAGGTAGGAGATGGGGCTGCTCGTTCAGAGTGCGATATACAATTCTGGCAAGACCAAAGTCAGCAGTAGGATTTAAGCCAAGGGCTCCATGAAAGGCTGAAGGCTGCTTCCATCAAAAGAAGGTATTCATCCCACCTTAGGCAGGTAAAGACACTTATGCACGTGTATGGCTCTCCCTAAGGCAGAGACGCATCCACCCAAAATGCAGGACACCAAAACAGTATAGTATATGCAGTCCAATGCAAAGAGGAGTGTTCAGAGCTCTACATTGGAGAGACCAAACAGCCACTAAACAGGAGAATGGCCAAGCACAGAAGGGGCAACGGCTCAGGACCACAATCAGCAGTGTTCCTTCATTTGAAGGGCAAGGGACACTCATTTGATGACCAAGATATACTCATTTTGGGTCAAGAAGATAGGTGGTTTGAGAGAGGGGTCAAGAAGGCCATACATGTGCATATAGAAAATCCCTCACTCAACAAGGGTGGAGGCCTTATATACAGTCTCTCTTATTTATCATGCTGCCCTTTGCAGAAAGATCAGGACCACACCCACTGGAAAGACCACTGTTAACCACTGTTAATGACCCATAACAATGGGTGGAGAAGAACTGCTGAAGTGGGATTTTCACTCCTCTCCCCCATCCTTTGTCTATCCAATGGGCCTATTCAGACCAGGGGGAAGTGAAACCAATGTGGAGGATGTGTCAGGGATCTCCTACCAACTCTCTTCAGACTGAAGAAGTTACGTTGATGAGTAGTGAAACGTTCAACCTAATAAGAAAGAAGTCCAGTTGCCATGACTCAACTTCCAGCTAGGATCTTTGTTATTTCTGGTGAGTTGATAGACTTCACATTAACCAGGAGAGCTACTGGTTTTCCAGATATTACCCTGTGTGGAAGAGTCATGAACATTGCAATCTAATGCCTATTTGCTTTGAAGTTTAGGATCGCAACCAGAATGTCCTTCTGCCTTTATCCCAATCTTTCTCTCACTCTTTCTCTGTTGTTCCCATTTCTTTGCCATCAAACAGAAAAGCTAAATTCTGCAATCTGCATAAATTTGGCCAGTGTTCAATGCTGCATAATTTCCTGTATTTTGTGTATGCAATATGTTCTGCATATTAAAAATTATTTATAATTTATTCTGGTGGTTATCTAGGGGAAAGGTGAACAAGGGAGCTGTTTGGTCCTTCCTCAAGGCTTGACCAGATATCGAACAGCTAGATTTTAGTTGACACTGAAAACTAAGCTATAAAGAATAAAAGGGACAGCCCTGATATTCTTAGGAAGCTGCAGAACAGCTACTTTATTTCATATTTTCTTTGCTCTCCCAAGGAATTGTAACATTCACACCAGCTCGAGGACTAGTTTGTGATGAACTTCAGGCTCCTTCCCCTCTGTCTCTTTAGGCCTTCTTTCTGTCTCCCGACCCATCCCACCATCCCAAATTGGGAAACTTTAGTTACCATGGCAACATGACCCAACTACTCAAGTCTCCATCTGCCTTAGGAGCCGGTTTAAATTTAGATGCATGCACGCGTGTTTCCCTTCCTTCCCTGCCCCCTCTTGAGAGAATGCAGTGAGCAGAGCAGACCACACAAGAAAGCAGAATATGGAGACTGACAGACTGACTAGCTACTTTCTTGTTGTGCCTTTCCTACTACAGTGGACCCTCTACTTACGGAATTAATCCGTATTGGAACGGTGGCTGCAGGTCAAAAAGTCTGTAGGTCGAGGCTCCATTGACCTACAATGCATTGAAAACCGATTAATCCATAACCAGCTGTTTTTGTTCCATTTTTGTTCCATTTTTGTTTTTTTCTGGTCTGTAGGTCGATTCTCTGGCTGTAAGTCGAACCTAAATTTTGCAGCCAGAGAAATTTGTAACTCGAAAAGTCTGTAAGTCGAGCCATCTGTAAGTCAAGGGTCCACTGTAAATGGGATAGACAAACTTTTTAAGCAGCCACTGTGGCTGTTCCTGGAGGAATCTTCACCTGCTGGTTCTGCACACTTAGTTGCTGTTAAAAGTGTTGCCAAATTTTTTTTTAAGTCAAATTTCTTGTGCTGGGGAGAAGAAATACAGAGATTCACACAAGAAAATAGCTACAATTTTCCCTAGATAGTCCACCCCCTTCTCATTAACTGGCACTTAAGGTCTCAATAAGTTCTATGATAACTTTTTAGGAGAAAGAATAAAAACGTATCATTACTTACAGTTGTGAATAGATGAACAGCAAACAACTCTGTTTTCAACAAACTCAAGAGAGGGAAAGGATGAAGCACTCAGTAGAGAGGCAGGGCTCTCTTTGAATTCAGTGGTGGGAGGGAATGATTGTTTAGGCCTGGATAGGTTGGCAGTCACTCCCATCCCAGAAAAATTCCTCCCAGTCACTCAAACCACAGACAGCATGCAAAATTGCAAAAACTCCAACAAAAAGTGTCAGAGCAAATCAGGTAGCCTTTTTCTAGTCAGTTGGCAACCTTACTACAGATATGCATGCCTGCAATAAATGGACTAGACCAGTCTGTTCAATGAACTGAGTCCGTGTGCAGTGGTATTAAATGCACAATAAGATGCACAATATGGAGTGTATATGCCATACATAAAAATATATATGCAGCATGTTGCATGAGAATCCCCATCTCATAATTGATGGGGAGAGGGAGCAAGGTATGCAAAATGCATCCTTGTTTAGAGTGCTTGATTTTTCAGACTTTCTTAACTATCTCTCTCTCCCTTCTAGCCCTTGGAAATGGATCCATATATACAAACATATAATGCTCCTTGTTTACTCTTACTTGCCTTCTTGCTATACTAGATTCTCAAACGATATCTCAAAATTCTACAAAAACCCACTCAAACCTTGAATTAAAAGTGGCTTATGCTTTTTTTAAAAGTAAAGATTTTTCATCTACTTTATTTGCTTACATGGAACCATTCACAGAGCAGTCCTCTGGTATAAAAACACAACTTTAAAACAATGTAAAAATCTGTTTTTAAAAATATTTCTCCGATCCTCTTCCAGTTTCATGAATACTGTTTAATAACTGCATGTATAAAGATGTTACAGAGGATTTGTTCAAATTTTGTTTCTGAGCAAAAATCAGGGCCAGACAACTTTGAGATTATAAAGTACGACATTCAGTAGCTGCTGTATCTTATGACTTATCTGTCACCTTTGCTTCAGTAAGTACATGGACCAGAAGTTCTTGACAAGCTGGGAAAGTTCACACACACACACACACACACACACACACACACACACGCACGCACGCACGCACGCACGCACGCACGCACGCACGCACACACACACACACACACACACACACACACACACACCTTCCCTCCCCTTAAAACAAGGTATGCAAAAAGCATGCTTTGAAAAGGGGAGGAGGGGTATTTTTCCTAGAAGTTTCCAGAGCTGCAGTTTCTCCTTTGAAACAAGGCAGATATGAATAACACCATCTTTTTTTAAAAGGCAGTGTCTGCTTCCAAATTTGGCAGGGGGCAGGATTCCGCAGCAGGCTTCATGTTGCCCACACCCTAGTGGGAGGTAATAGCTGGAGACGTTCCTGTGGATGCTAAAGGACACGGATCCATGTATAGATGGGAAATCTTCAGAACCATACTGTTTGGAGAAATGGTGCTAGCATAATGTGAAACTTCATATGTGAGATCAGCCTGATTGCTATGACACAGAAAGCCATCTTGTATTTTCTAAAGGAGGAAATACACCCATGATACAGGACCCATTCAGACATCTGCCATGCTTCAAGACAAGCTTCCAAAGCTTCAAGACCAGCCACTTTGTATGCTCTGCCCAGTTCTGAGGGAGAGAAGTGCCTTCCAGTGCTCCAGCAAAATGTGCCCTGGTATATATTTCAGATTTGTCATAGTGGGATTTCCAGCAAAATCTTACGGCTCTAACAGTGTACAGTTGGCATTTCTTAGCTATATTTGTTCTTAATCTTGACCCAGCAGGATATGTCCTCTCACATGGTGTGGGCCTGATCTCTTCCCTTATGCACATCTCTACTGTTCTTCATCTGGAAGCTTGTAATGGGTCAGTGTGTGATTTCTAACCGAGAAGCAAAATATTCTTGATTGAGAAATTAAAGGATTTATGGTGACAAATTTGAGTCATCTTGCAAGCACGTCACAACAGTTGGCACCAGAATGTGGTGCTGGAGGAAAGCATGAGAACTGAATGTTTCTCCCAGAAGACAATTAATTAACGAGGGGAAGATGTTGACATCCATCATATAGTTTGGAGTGTCTTTTTATGTTGTTTGCCAGGTGTGGATCAGACTGTCTTTCCCAAGAAACTCCTCAGCCATTGAACTGATTTTTGCTGGTAAGATCCTGACACTTGTAAGGGACCATGCTGCTAGAAGCTCCTGTGTCCCTGCTCATGGTCCAAGCATTCAGGGGTCAACTCTTCCTCTGTGTGGTCCAGTCATGACCCCTGTGCCCATGTCAGGTGCTGGCGGGGGGAGTGAGGCGAGAGAGAGAGAGAGATCTAAATATATATATTTCCATAGAAGATGTGTGCGTTCTGGTGGATCCTTGAGTTATGGATAATGTTTTTGGATCCAAGAGGGCTCCACCTCAGTCCATGGACTTCTTGTTGCCCACCCCAGCGTAAAGTGTTTGTCAGTGTCTCCAAACTCCTATTTTCCCTCTTCTCTATCCTCTCCCTTCTTCTGAGGCTATTAGATGATAATAACCTCCATCCTGGCAAGGCTCTGGCCATTTTTTATTCTCTGAACACTGCAGTAGCATTCTGAGTACTTCATCATCATCATCATTTATTTATCACATCTTTGTATCTTCACCTACCCTCTATAAGAGCTCCAGCAGGCCTATCTGGATTTAGATCAGTTTTTGTCTTCACAACAGCCCTGAGGGGTAGGATAGCTTGAGGGAACTGGAAAGTTTCCCCAAATCACCTTGCCCCCCAGTGCTTTGTGGTTGAAAAGAGAATGGAGAACAGATTCTCCACATCCAGTACTGCAGAGCTTGGGAACGTCTTTGGCCTAGAACTCCCAGAAATCCTATCATCAGCCTAGCCAGTGATAACACAATTTGAGGCACTGCAGAGAGAACAGCAACATTTCTGAGCTCTGCAATAAAACATTATCCACTACACCACATATGAATAAAAGGAAGAGTACAGCCTCCCACACTGAAGCTACTTTATAAGGTGCTATTTCATACTTCAGCATTTACATCTTTATTTTTTTTCCAGATTATATGGTGCTATTTTTGGCTAGGCCCAAGCCATTTCGGCCCAGTTCTGCCTAGAACCAGCCCCGTAGAACCCACCTCTGAAAGCACAGAGTGAGGCTCATTGCACAGTATTGCACAAATGATCACATTTTTGTTAAAAGGCTTTCTTAAACAGATTGGGATGGCTATGGTCAATATGTTTAAAACAACAGGAATGATACACCCCCAACCAATTCCATGACCTGTTGTCTCCCCTCAATAGCCAGTCACACAATGAAGCAAGCTAATCGGCAAACGACATGTTGCATGACCTGCTCCGCCCACCTGAGACAATTCCCAATGTAGGTATCCCCTCTTCTAAGAACTCTCTTAATGTATAGGTTGGCCCTAAGTAGGACAAGAGCTAAGTGAGTGCGACAGTGAAGGGGAGCCCAGACAGGGGAGTGTGATTTATTTCTAACTTTCTCCCTTTGCACCTTCATTCTCAGCTGCTTCCCCTTGAAATCCAATGATCCCTAGACTACCCTCCATATGCAGTGAGGGGAGATCTGGATCACACCCACCAAATTGCTTAGAACAAAATAAAATAAACAGGTGCCAAATTACATAATAGTTCCATATAACATCTGCTGTGTTGTCATGTGCTGTCAGGTCACTTCTGACCTATGGTGACCCTAAAAGGGTTTTCAAAGTATGTTTGATATCCAAGGAGTCATTTATCAGCTCCACCCACAGTGAGTTTACATGGCAATGCAGGGATTTGAACCTGATTCTCCTGAATTTTCCTTTCTCCACTACACCATGCTGGCTTTCATAATAGTTCTATAAATACACATTTCATGTTGCTTGCCTGATGAAGCATTCAGAACAGAACAATGCTGGGTTCTGACCGATACAGTCAAGGAAGTTACAGCAACTTGAATCAAAATGCAACTTGTGTATATGTTCTGGTATTACTCTTCCCTCACACCAAAGATAAACAAAGATATTTGCACCTATTTGACCAAATAATAGGCCTTGGAGAACACATACTGACATATAGCACTAGCTCACTGGAATTGAGATTACACACTTTATTTACATCATTGTTAAATTTTGGTACCAAGCTGCCACAACATGATTAAGCTTTGATACTTCAATATTGCTCAAGTGACAGCAATATGTGTCAGTTACAGAGACCACAAAGAAGGAAGGCAGATTGCTAGTAAGTGTATCTCGTATTGCAGAGCTACAGCAGCTTACTGCCACTTGAACTGTCATGATTCCCACAGATTGCTGGGACTTGTAGTTTGGTGACACAGGTAGAATTCTGGTACCTATACAGTATATCTACTCGCATTTACATGCTTTCGAACTGCTAGGTTGGCAAGGAGCTGGGACAAAGCGACGGGAGCTCACTCCGTCGCGTGGATTCAATCTTACGACTGCTGGTCTTCTGACCCTGCAACACAGAGGCTTCTGTGGTTTAACCCACAGCGCCACTGTCAAACTATGATCATGTAATAGAAAGAAAGTGTGTAGATCTTTGAATCATCATCTGTGTACTCATTTAACCCACTTTCCAGGCCATATCTGATCTCTCTCTGAAATGGGAAGCACTGCTTTTTTTGGACTACATTTCCCAGAATCCCACGGCAAGTAGTAGACATGCTGACTATGGGATTCTGGGGGCTGTAGTCAAAATAAAACACCAATGTTCCCATCTCTGTTCTTCCACTATAGCAGTGAGAACTGAAGGAGAGACACAACTTTGGAGCATGTGCAGTGGGGCAGGGAGGGTTCCCGCCAAAACCCTGCTCAGCTCTAGAATGTTCTGAGTGAGGCGCCACACAGGAACCCATGTCTGAGCATGTGAAAGGTCCCTCAGTTATAACTGTCAGGGACATCACGTTTTTCCCCTTTTATATTTCACAAGCAAATTGAATGGAGCAGCTTTTTCATCATTGCCAAGATGTGTCTGGTGGACTCTGTGAGATGAAAGGCTCCAGAGTCAAATTCACAAGTTCAGGCATTGTCATCATGGCAGCAGTTGAGGATTCTCTGTTATGGCACGTGAGAATCAACAAACAAGACAGAAGATTCTTTGCTTCAGTTAGGTACTAAATGCTAAGAGGTTTAATTGCAGCCTCATAGAGAGGGGTGATGGGAGAAAACCAGACTGAGTTAAAGCTGCTGACTTTGGCTTGCCCTCTGTTGGCCACCCTCCCCCACCACTTCCGATGGCTACCAACTGCCTCTGTTGTGGGGAGAAGAGGTGCTAGTTCTCTTGAGGGTTGGAATGGAGTGTGAAAAGGCAAGAGAAATTATAGACTTCTCCTGGGGAGAGATCCGGCAAAATCCAAGCTTGAATAGATTTCTGTAAGCATAGAACAGATTTGTAGAGAAAAGATCAATCCGCACCATAGTCGCTAAAAGTTAAATTCAAATCCATGTACCTGTGGGGAAGGCAGTTGTTTTAAAGCCCTGATTCTACGCTTCTGAGAGGACTCTGGCTGCTGTCTAGTGTTGGAAACAGGACAGCTGCCCTAGAGTCTAGATAGGCCTTTGGTCTGATACAGCAGACTCCTTCTTACGTCCATATATTTGTTAACATGAACCCAACCTTCAAGGAACAACAACAACAACAACAAAAACCATCACCACCTTTGCACTGCAGAGCTGGACAGGACTCTGTGGATCATCAAGTCCAGCCCCTTATCAAGGAGGCACAGTAGGGAACTGAACTTCCAACCTCTGGACCTAAGTCACTGAGCTATATAAGACATGACTGAGGAGGGAAGGGTTTTGCTCTAAGCAGTCTTTCTCCTTTTGTTCCACGGTTTTCTCTTGTGCTTTGAGTCACCAGGATTGTGCTGGCATGACTCCTCATTCTCTGAACAGACTGAAGCTCTGAAATGAATTCGGCATAAGTACTGGCCCTTGATGAGCCGATGGCAGCCAGAAGGGGCAGGGAGACATAATGCGAAAGAAGTGTGTGTGTGTGTGTGTGTGTGGGATCTTACTCCTACCCATCCAACCCCTTAACCCCAAAGCCACTCCCTTTCTCATTTTCTCTGCCCACCTGCAACTGGAGCAGAGCAGCCCACTTTGTCAATGTGACTGAATGTGTGTGTGTGTGTGTGTGTGTGTGTGTGTGTGTGTGTGTGTGTGTGTGAGAGAGAGAGAGAGAGAGAGAGAGAGAGAGAGAGAGAGAGAGAGAGAGAGAGAGAGAGAGAGAGAGAGAGAGAGAGAGAGAGAGAGAGAGAGAGAGCAGAAGAGGGCTTGATAGGCAATTTTCAGATTTTGAGCATCTGATCTTCCAGTTTGCAAATTGACCAGGAGAAAAGTAGACAGGGGAAAACCCAATTTGGAGCCCAAATCATATGAGGTCTGGTAAGAAGAGTCTTTGGTAGCGTGATTCACAGCAGTGCTTCTTGAAGGCGTGCTCTTATAAACCTTTCAAAATTACATTGACACACACACACACACACACACACACACACCCCTCATGCTGAAATTCCAAGCTGCCCCCTACCACTAACTTTTGTGAGGCCTGTTGCTAGGATATCAGCAAAGGGGGAAGCACAGCAGGCTGAGTAATAAAGGTGCACAGTGGTTATTTGCCTTCAGATGTGTTTGGTTTTTTAAAAAATGTATTCAGTCACCACAAGGCTTCTATAAAGTGCATTTTCCTTCAAGGAAAGCACAAGATATGTTCTTTGAGAAATGTTCAAAATATTGCACTCCTCTTTAAGAAACTGAGAGCTTCAAGTCAGCCAAGAAAACCTCAGACTAAGAAACACAAGCAGGCAAAATCTGGAGGATTACATACAGTACCTTTATTTGTACATATGTGCTTGGGAATGAGAGCTCTCAGGAAAGCTGTGTCTTCCCCACAGGCACCCCAATCCTAGTTCGAGGCCCTTCTTGTGCCATTCTGAGGCACTTGTGGATACTTAAGAGAAAGTCCCACTGACAGGGCCTTTGACAAACCCTCTCCCCTTCCTATACATGAGCAATGTGTCGTCTGCAGAATGAAATTGTAAACTACCCAGAGAGTATGTTAAGCACTATGGGGCAGTATATGAGCAGAACACTTTGCTTTACACACAAACTGGTCTACTTTTGGACTTTTGTTTTTCAGCTGCCTTTTCTGGTCCCTGTTGCAGTTGCTGGAAAATGCCCGAGAAGATCAACGTGGTCCCTGCTACCAGCTGGGAACACCAAAGAGCGGAAACCAGAGGACATCTATTATTCATAGCGTGAGTGCTGCTGATTGTGGGCTCTTGGAGCTGGCATCATGCTTGCCCTGCCAGCTGGCCAACAGGACCCATTAGCTGATAGCTTTGGTCAGAAGAACCTTTCTGGCAAGGCAAAAAAAAAAAATTAAAAAATCATCAGGCTTTGGGGATTTGGGGAAGCACTCCTGTTTGACCACTTGCCAAGCTATCTGGAAGGAGAGACAACGCAGCTACTACCTATCCACCCACCTATCTACCCACCCACCCACCCACCTACCTACCTATCTACCCACCCACGACATGCAGACCATTAGTCTGCCTTTCTGCTTACAAGTCAGAGCCCAGACTTTACAAAACAATTTAATCCCAAATTGTTGTTGTTAAGTTACCATTTTAGAGTACAATTCCCAGAGTTGGAGGAGAAGGGTAACCTTTTTCAGATGCTAGAATTATCAGCCAAATTATGCTTCTATTGGACCATAGAAAAGTTACAAGCTAGGTGAGCTCTTTGAGTCCACCAGAACTTTTCTTTAGATGTAAAAGTTGTGAAATTTGAGGGATTGGGGGTGGCTGTGCTATCCAAGAGGTTCTGAGAGCTGCACTCAATAAAAGGAACTTATCTTTCTTCCTGCAGGTCAGCATTTCTGTTAAGCTTGCAAGACATCTCTCAGAAAGTAGGGCCTTCTCTGTAGTAGCTGCTCTGCCATCAGAGACTTCCCAGTGGTGAGACCCACAAAGTCTGTTTTAGAAAGCAAGCTGAGGTTTCTTTTTATTATTATTCCATAAGCGTAATGAAAGGGACGTGGTGGCGCTGCGGGCTAAACCGCAGAATCCTGTGCTGCAGGGTCAGAAGACCAGCAGTCGTAAGATCGAATCCATGCGACGGAGTGAGCTCCCATCGCTTGTCCCAGCTCCTGCCAACCTAGCAGTTCGAAAGCATGTAAATGCGAGTAGATAAATAGGGACCATCTCGGTGGGAAGGTAACAGCGTTCCGTGTCTAAGTCGCACTGGCCATGTGACCACGGAAGATTGTCTTCGGACAAACGCTGGCTCTATGGCTTGGAAACGGAGATGAGCACCTCCCCCTAGAGTCGAACACGACTGGACAAAAATTGTCAAGGGGAACCTAAGCGTAATGAAATGTAAAGCATATAGATGTAGCAATGTCTAATATGAAAAGCAGGGAAATGAAGGCCAAGATCTTGTTCAAGTTGACTGCAAATGTAATAAAATCAATCGTGCATCCCATTTTTGTGTTTTGGGATCTGTCCGTTGCATGATCCATTGCAGAGCCAGGGCACAATCAAGTGCACAATTAGCAGATTTCAAAATGATGGACGCTGCAATTGCTCTTGCATGGTTGGTAACACCAACAGGATACTGGCTGGAGTTTCTAGTATGCCAAATACTGACTTCTTGAAATATGCATCTTTTATCAGTTTACTATTATAGTTCCCTTCCCCTCCAATACCTGAGAATGACAGTTATTACTGATGGTGCTAGAACTTTGTGTCAGAATGCATTGGCTCTCCTCACTGAGCTATATTTTCCAGGATTCCTTGGTAAGAGGATCTAGTAGCTAGATTAGCATTAGTATGGCTACAGCCTTCAAATTAAAACCAGAAAATTGTATTCCTCAGACAACTGGAGCTTGGAGTAACAATGTTTGTTATAAAATTCTGCATCCCACCAAACCAGTATTCTACATAATACTCAAACAGTCTTTCAAATTTCATTTTCTATCCTATTGTAGATATTTGCCTGTCCAGGTTAAACTAAGGATATGTGTGTCTATGTGCTACTAAATACCCAAAATAGGATCAGTGATTTAAAAAAAATTGATCAGGTTTCTTCAGACATCAAAGTATGGAAACTCAATTATGCAGAATACATGTCTAAGCTTTGGGCTGCAGGAATACTTATAAATACTTTTGGTGACTTAGCAGTTTCATTGGGTTTTAAAATGTTTAGCATGTGTGTTGTGTTTACTGAGCTGTTAAGCATTTGGACAAAGTGTGGGGAGAAAAACAAAAAAAGTAATAGAATTATAGAATGATGAAGTTGGGAGGGGCATATAAGGCCATTCAGCCCAAACCCCTGCTCAGTTTGAGAATCAAAATCAAACTATATCTGACAGATGATTGTCCCTTGAATGTTTCTAGTGTTGGAGGTCTCACCACTTCCCAAGGTAACTGGTTCCATTGTTGTACTGCTCTAACAGTTAGGAAGTTTTCCTGATATTCAATTAAAATCTGGTTTCTTGTAAATTGAGCCCATTATTATGTTTCCTGCACTCTGGAATGACTGAGAACACATCCTACCCCTCTTCTATATGACAGCCTTTCAATATTTGAAGAGGGTTATCCTATCTCCCCTCAGTCTTCTTTCTTCAAGGTGAAACTTGACCAGTTCTTTCATTCTTATCTCATAGAGCTTGGTTTCCAGTTCCCTATCCTTGTTGCTCTCCTCTGAACTTGTTCTAATTTGCCAGCATCCTTCTTAAAGCGCATTGTCCAGGAGTGAATGCAGAACTCAAGATGAGGTCTAATCAGTGCCAAATGGAGGGGAACCTTGCAAAATAAGGAGAAGGCCCAGAAAGTATTAACTAGGAAACAGGTCTTCTCAGCAGTGGGTTCCTCTTTGTACAGCTCACTCCCATCTGAGTCCTTGCAGGCCTTTTGCAAGCTAGTTAAGGCAGAGTTTTTTAAAGAAGTCTTGAATTATATTCTTCCCCTTCGGTAGTTTTCTGTTGACCCTCATTTGTATCATCTACCTCTGTCATTGTCACATTATGGTCACTGTCCTTTATTGTTTTGTTGTTGTATTGACATCTAATTTTACAGTTTCTTAGTTGGTAAGGTGGTTGGATTTTTAACTTTGCTGTTATCCAGGGCAGTGGCCTTTCACTGGATGGGTGGTGTAGAAACTGAACAAATATATGACTGGAGAATAGGGAGGGGTCACAGCAGGGGTAATAGGATTTATGGCCCTCTAGAAATTGTTCAGCTACAACCCCCATTATTCCTCCTATTGTATGGGGCTGATGGGAGTTAGAATCCAACAACATCTTCCCCTCCCCCGCAGTTGATCTATTGTTGTCCTGCTGGAGATTGCCATCAAAGTTGTGGTGCTACATGAGCAACAGGAGTGAAAGATGATCATCCTGCTGTTCACAGACTTGGGTCTGCAGAACCCATTGGTCTACAAGTCCCTGCCTCCTCTGCCATCTTGGCTGACATTCAAGGTTGGACGTATAGTCAAAAATATCTGGAAACGCATATCAGGAGAGGCAATAGTACCTTGTTGAAATACATAAGGTGCAAATGCAAGAGAGGAGAAGAGAGAGAGAGAGAGATCTATTATTTCATTACAGTAATGCTAATAAGGGCAGGGCTTTTGTTTTTGTTTTTAATGCATTGCACAGCTGCCACGCTCAGTTACAATAATCCTGTCTTGACTGCATGGGGCCACCAAAAGAAGGGCAGACTCAATGGGGCTTTGCTCGAGGGCACCAAAATGTAGAGAGGGTGGTGAAATTTAAGAGGTGAATCTACTGATGGATGTTAGGAAAATAAATGGCAACACCTCCTGGTCCTATTCGCTTTCCCTTCTTTCTTTTTTTAAAGCATAAACCTTCTATGGCGGGGCACCACATTCTCTCCTTTTTCTTGTGGTCGGGCTTACACATCAGGGCAGAGTGGTTAAGAGATGGTGCCAATTGCCCTGTGTACCAAAAAAAAAATGCTGTTTGTGGTTCTCCCTTGCCTTCTGTATCAACAGATGCCACTGGGGTGCCGAGGATGCATGCATTTAGTATATTTACACCTTGCATCTCCTCCTGCAAGCTCAAGGCAGCACACACAGCTTTCTTCCTCCCCACTCTAGCCTCATAATAATCCTGTGAGTGGTAGGTTGGGTTGAGAGAGTTTCATGGCTCAGAGGGGACTTGAAGCTGGATTTCAGAAGTCCCAGTCAGGTGTACTAATAATTAAATTGCACCTACTCAGTGATTTAGCCCTTGGATGACCAGGGTTCCAGATTCAAATTCACACACAGCTATCAAGCTCCCTGATCTTTCTACTCAACCTTTTCCTTTCCAGGCTGTTGTGAGACAAAATGAAGTTTAGGGGGCTTAGGTTGTGCCAAGGATCCGCCGTACAACTTGTGTGAAAGGCCACCACAAGTGAGTCCAGGCCTTTGTAGAAAGCAGTTTGCATAAAACAGCATCAGGAAAGAGCTAAGCTGATCTCTGACTCAACATTTATTTGAGCCATGAACTCCCCAGGCAGCCTCAGGCTGTCCTCTCAGTCCTCATTATTGTCCACCATTTTGGATAATCATCCTGGCCTTCCTTGCAAGATGGTTGTGAGATTTACAGAGATAATATACAGTATAGCCTTTAAAAACAGAATTTATAAAAGATGCTGGGAGGAAGAGAGAGAAAATATCTCTGCTTTTACCTTGTGTGTTGAAGCCTTTTGCTCTCCACTCTTCATTCATCTTTTGCTATACCCAGCTAGAAAAGGAGGACATGTAGTGCGCAATTTAAGTGGACTCTAGTCCACCCATGCTTAAGTATATCTGTGAATTTCTGTGGTGCCACAAGATTTTCAATTCTCTTTATCTCTTTTTGGTGGGTGAGCAAGTGAAGAACACTAAAAAGGCTGCCCTCTTGTTAGTTTCCAGACAGGGATCAAGGACCATTTAAAACACAAGTAGGGGAGATTTTTTTAAAGAGGGATATAGACATGCCAAGCTCACGTTTTTGGTCACCCTTGGTTTCCTAACCCTATATTTGCCCCCACCCCCACCGTCTTCCATACCTCTCATCCTGCACAAGCGTCCCATATGTAGGGAAAAGCCCAAGCCGTCGCCGCCATCATCCCCACCACGGCCACCCCTTCTTACGTATCCAGGGCTGGCTGCCTGCCTGCCTGCCTGAGCAATGACCGCGTGCCTATATGGCTGGGATGCTCTAGGGCCAGGTACCCTCCCGGCCGAGCGCGACCGTCCTCTCTTCCATCGCTGCATCCATTCCATGCGCGATGGAGCGGCCGCTTGGAACGTACCAACTCTCCGACCGGGGAGGGGGGGAGCCACCGTGAGTGAGTTCCATCGATTAGACTCATAGGTGTCTCTTCATTCGGGGAGGTCGCGGGCGGGGGGGGGAGAGGAGGAGCCGGAGGGATGGCTGGTTGAGGTGAGGCGGAGGGGGGGGTGAAGGCTGAGATCTGCGATTGGCTCTCTCCCTCCTTTCACATCTCCCCCCACCCACCTGCCCCGCCGCGTTTCTCCTCCTCCTCCCTCTGCCTCCCCCCTCCCCTCTCTGCTGAGATTTGCAGCTGGTCCAGCGCTCGGCGAGCCTTCTCCATCCTTGCAGGATGTAGCCGCGGCGATGTCAGCCGCAGCATCCCCGGGGCTGTAGACTACTGGCTGCCCCCCCACCCTTGCCCTGCCCCCCAGTCCCTCCGATTCCCCTCCTGAAGGGGCACATTAGGCCGGCATTTTTTTTAAAAAAAAAAAAAAGTTCTCCGCCCTTTTCCCCTCCTCTCGACTGGATCCGGGCCAAGTGAGAGAGAGAGAGAGAGAAGCCCTCAATTCCGCCTCGCACGCCTCATCTTCTCTTCTCCGCGCAGCGGATTCCGATCTCCTCCCGTCCACTTTGCGCCTGCCTTCTTCCCCGCCACTCCAGTCTCTTCTCGGTTGTAGCATGGCCTGGTGAGTACCTCTTCACGGGGAATCACTCTCTCTCTCTCTATTTTGGGTGGGGAACGTACCTGATGCCGGGAAGGGGAGGAAGAAACGTTTTTTTAAAAAATTTTCTCTTTGCCAAAGAAAGAGGTAAAAAAATCGTAGAGCTTGGTGGAGGCGGGATGAGAGACACCCCCCTCCTCCTCCCGGCTCAGTGCTCCAGAGGAGGGAATCCGGGAAGCCTCCTTCGTAGGTAATGCAGAGATGTAAGGCGGAGCGGGGGTGGGGAGCGGAATGCGGTTGGGATGGCGTGTGGATAAAGTCACTGCAGAAAGGGATGCTCGGTGGGAATCGAATGGGCTTGACTTGCCATCTTCAGATGCCTTTTTCCGCTTGCCTGCGCCCTGTGATTGGGGGTAAGGGAGTGGGAGGCGTTTCGTGGGAGACCTGGAGGACGCAGAATTCAAAAGCCACTGAAACCTAGGTCGATCATTGGTATGCGGGCATGGTGGGATGGAGGGAGGCTGGCAAATTGTGGATGGAGGAGTCAAGCCCTTTTGCGACCCTCCTCCTCCTCACTCCCATCCCTTTTGCCCGCGTCCTCTCCTCCTCCGTTTTCGATTTGGAGTGAATTTCTTTCTCCATGCACCTTGCAACGCCTGCCTGCCGGCATCTCAAGGTGACAGCGACGTATTCCTGGTGTGAGCGTATATAAGGGTGTGCGTGTGCGCCTGTGCGCGCGCTCGCTCGCGCTCAAGCGAAGGGAGAGCGAGTGGAGGGAGCGCCGGTGACGTACCTGGATAGATCAGCAAAGGAGGAATGGGTGGGCGGACGGGGGCGTCTTTCAAACCCAATAGGGATCTCCTTCCCTCCCTCCTTCCCACCCTCCCACCCACTGCAGCGATGCACCTGCATGAAACGGGGGCAGGACTAGGCTGGAAAGCTAGCTAGAGAGTTAGCTGCTGACAGCTCGAAGCCTCCCCCACCATTCTTGTTACCGTATGAGGGCTTCTCCTCCTCCTCCTCCTCCTCCTCTCCCCCTCCCCACCTCTTGATTAGTTTAATGGAAGACGAGGTGGAGAAGAAGAACGTGTGAATGTGGCGCGCGTGCGCGCGTGTGAAAGAATCTCTCCGGCATCGCTGGGACTCTTGACAGCCGATTCAAGCGGGGCGGGCCGTGGTCTCTGAACAGGGATGCGTAAACATCAGAGGAAGAAGAGAGGATAAAAGGAAGGGGCAAACTGTTCGAAAAAGGAAGGGAGAGAAACGGATGGCTGGCTGGCTGGCTGGCTTAAGGTGGAGGATGGAGATGAAGAGGAAGGGGATCCAGAGGGCGAAAGGGAGCGATGGACCGAAATAGAGAATGGAGAGGGACCTGCACGCTTTTAGTGGCTTAAGAAAGGCCTGCAAGGGAACGGCCGGGGGAGTCACCTGGGCCGAGCGAGGGATTAGAAAGAAAATCAAGCGGACATCAGGTCAGAATGTAATGGCCCTTGGGCTGGGCTGGATCGGATCAGAGAGGTTATATCCAGCAGCCCCGGTTTCTGTCCCGATCTTGGCTATGGGAACCGAAGGACCCGGGCCAGAAGGGGAGCGGAGGGGGGGGGCGTCCCTTTGCCCTCACAGCTGGTGGGCAGGAGGCCAGGCTCGCTGCCTCGGGCCCGGGGCGCTCTCCTGTCGCGGTCCCTGGGCCCCTGGATGGTGCCTCGTCCTCCCTCCTTCGCATCGCGTCCCGAGCGGTGCGGGTTGGAGCGGACACCGCCAGCCCATCGGCTCCTTGCCAGGGCGGGGTGGCTGTTGTGAGGAAGGCAGGCTATGGCGGGGGTGGGGGTGGGGAGGGGTGCGGGGGCTCGAATATGGAGGCAGCCGAAAGAGAGAATGGAGAGGGACCGGGCTGGCGGTGGAAGAGACCTTGAAAGAGGAGGAGGCGGAGGAGGAAGGCCGGCTGGGCAGAGGACGGACGGAGGCCGCGGCCGCGCTGGGCCCTCCGGGGCGGCCGCCGCCAGCCCGCCGGGAGCTCGCCAAGGGCACCACCAGCCTGCGCCGGTTCCGCCGCGCTCTGCTTTGGCGCATTGCTCAGGATGGGAAGGAAGGCGCGTTCCGCCTCTCGCTTTTTTCAAGGCAACTGCAGGGGAGGGGGCGGGATCCACAGGCTGCCGGGGGGGGGGTTGCCTTTTGTCGTCCCTGATTGGCCGAGAAGGGACTGAGTGACAGCATGGCCGCGCGAGAAAAGGTGGGGGGAAGAGGGGGCTGAGACTGACAGAAGGAAAGGCGGCGGTGGGGGCGATGAGGATGGGGAGGACTTCTGCGGGGCGCGATGGGCGGGTGGACTTGCCCCACGCCAGAACAGTCAGCAGGGGAAACTGAGGAAAGAAGAACCGTGGGCATCTTGGCCGCAGCAGCCGGCAGCAGGTGGCAGATCAGGGGCGCCCCCACTAGCAAAGGTCGTTGTCTTCCCCCTCCTCTCTTTCTTTCATTGGCCACCTAAATAAATTGGGTGTGATGCTAAAGACCTGTTTCCTTCAATGGGCAGCTCCCCGTTGGGGTTTAGTATCAAAGGATGTGGTGAGCTTTTAAAACAGGGCAAAGTCAGTGACCTGTTAAGATCATTGATAATTGTCTATTCTCTCTACTGCTTCTTCACTGTTTGCGTTCAGTCCAGGAAATGTTAGCAAAACCACATTTTGAATGCTTCTATCTTTTTTTAAATACATAGCTGCATGTCTTAAAAGTCCATGATTCTGCGCCATACAGTAGAACTGAGAATACATAACACTGCAAATTGTCAAAGTCAGTTTTATTATATGCAACATTCTACATCTTAATGAAGCTGCTCCAGGCCATCTCTGTGCTGACTATGAATCAGTAGTAATGGAGATTCAGTGGAGCCTCCTTATCTGGAACTATTATACATCTCAATATTACATTGAGAATAAGCAACAGAGGAAGGCTGCCAAATCTTCTATGCCCGGGATTAGAATTTGTGGCTCTCCAGATATGAATGAATATCTGCTTCTATCAACCCTTACCACTGGCAGAGATGCCTGGGACTGATGGGAAGGGGAGTCAAGGAAAATTGGAAAGTCAGTAGATTGTTCAATACTCCTTTATGCCATGCTTCCCAGGTGCATATGGTAGATATTCATGGAAGGGGTGGGGTTAGGGTACTGGCCTAGCTAATTGTCAGCTGAGGTATAGGGCACATGGAGACTCAACTCGCTAAGGCACATAGGTCATGTTTTGGGAAGCAAGCGGGAGAGAGGAGAAGAGAGGGAAATTAAGGTGGGATGTGATAGGGAGATGAGAAAGATTGGCAGAGAAATTGGGGGGGAGAGAGAGGAAAATAGCATCTGCTATTAAGTAAAACAAAGAGTAATCTAGCATTTTTAAAAAGTGGATCCTTTGCAGCAGTTTGCCAATGGCTACCATAAAGTCTAATGTAGTGTTTTACTTTCTTAGGAGTATAGGACATGAACACTTAGAAAGCTGCCTTATCCCAAAACAGACCTTGGGTTCATCTAGCTTAATATTGTCAGCACTGACTGATATGGAGTCGCTGCACCTTCAGGCTGGAGGTGTTTTTCCAACCCTCCCTGGAGATAAATGCAGATTGAACCTGAAACGTTGAATACATGCAAACTGAAATATGGCCAGAATCCTGCTGGTAAGTTATACCCATGTAAGTATGTACATTGCAATGGTGAATTGCCCCTAGTTAACATAGGTGGATTCCCACACTGCACACCAGCCTTGTGAGTTGGTGCACAATAAGAGAGATAAGCAGCAACCCATCAATTAGCAGCAATACCATTGCACTTATACCAGTGTAACTAACCAATAGGATTCTGCCCCATGATACCTTCCTCCCTCCCTCTCTTTCATACATTTATCAGGCATGCACACTTGTTTCTGTGGTGGAAGGGAGCAGATTGTGCTCTTTCTAACAACGTCTCTACACACACCATAATATGTGAGGCCAACAGTCCACATGGAGGCCAGACTCACACAATTTCCCCCCGTAAACGAAGAGGAGAAGGTTACATGAATCACACTCACTTTTGTACGGATTCAGTATCTTACATAGGCTGCTGTTTCCTTACATTTTCTGTTGTGTGACTGAGAGGAGAAATGTGCACACCCAGCTGGACTCCTCCAATATCCCTGCCAGCCCAGATGGAGTCACCATGCTAGACGGTTGCAGTAAAAACAACCAATTGTCTTGAGAGTGTAAATCACCTTTGCCTAATTTGGTGCCCACCACCAAACCTTTTGGACTTCAATTGGCTGGCTGTATGATTATGGGAGTTGTCATCCAATCCTTCTGGAAGATGGCAGGTTAAGAATGGTTGGTTTTGTGGATTAGAGTAGTTGTGGCTCTCCAGGTATTGCTGAACTCCAGGGCCCATCAACTCTAGTTGGCCTGGACAAAGGTGAAGAAGGGTGCAAATGGCAGCTCATCGCCACTTGCAGGGCTGAACTTCAGGTACAAGTGGGACCTTGCACACACTCTCCTGTTCTCTCCTTTTGATGTTGTATACATTTCATTTTTTATAAATTGCGCTTATCCAGCCATACATAAGTTTTCTCCCCTATGTTTCAGTTCATCCATCCACTGACTCACACTGATCCGTGGCATATACTCAGCGTTGCCTAGCTCCATGTCTTCAGTTATTCCAAATGTGCCTCGTGCTTGCTATTTAGTAAACATGTTTCTCTTCAGTGTGCCATCCTCCTCATCAACAGCCTCATCGTGAAACTCTGTGGCACTTGATATCACTTGCAAATCAGTGGGGATCCTCTCATTCTTCATAGTTCAAGTCCGGGATGTGTCAGTAGTGTGGAATTGTAACAGTCAGTGGGCATCTATACTTACGGTGTACTTCAACCTCCATCAGCCCCATGCTCTGAGGGATAAAACCACAATTCTCATAATCACCACTGTGCACAGGACTTGGATCCTGCTGGCTGGGGAGAATGGAGATTGCAGTCCAGCACATCTGGAAGACAGCAGATTGGGGATGGCTGGTCCGATTTAACTTTATCTGGTGAAAGATCCTGTTGTATGAGCAAGTCTCGGCTTTTTCCTGGAGCTCCAGAAAGATTTTTTGGACAGTATTTCCAATCTTTGTCATCAGATGTTTTGGATTTCATCTCCCAGCTGGCTGGGACTTCTGGGAGTTCAAATCCAAATCATCTGGAGGACCAATAGGGAGAACCACTGTTCAATGCCTATTCTTCTGTTTAGCTGTGCAAGAATGAGGGCTAGCCCCTGTAACTAAGCACCCACCGACATTTTCTCTCCCTGTTTCCTTATATAACCTTGTATTAAATAATCTAGTCATGTATTTCCCACTCATTGTCATTCTTGATGCCACCCTCACCATACCCCTTCCTATCACCATTGCTAGTCCCAGAGCGACCAGACAATGCCTGTTCTGCCTTTTCTGCATACTCTGATTAAAACAAAAAACAAAAAAACCCAAACCTATTGATGCCTGGTCTTTGTCGACATCTAATATGTCATTTTTTTAGATCTGAGAACCTGAGAAAAAGCCAAGATTTTAACTGGGTCAAGACATGTTACATTTTTTATATATTAGGTATGAAAACAAAATCAATAGTGTATTTTAAGAACGTTTGCTATGGTTCTTTTGTATGCTTTCGTATAATATCAGTGCAGCTCATAAGAAACATTTCAGTGCTTTATTGCGTATAAGATACCTATAAATTATAGGATCATGATTTCCCTCTGGAAATGAAAGGAAAGAGATTTCTGAGAGCCAGGGTGGGGTAGTGAATAGAGTGTTGGACTAGAGCTCAGGAGACTTGAGTTCAAATCTCCGCTCTGTCATGAAAACTTATTAGGAGTGTAGGTACTATAAAAGCATTAAAATATTTCACATACAGTGGACCCTTGACTTACAGACGGCTTGACTTACAGACTTTTTGAGTTACAGACTTCTCTGGCCGCAAAATTTAGGTTTGACTTACAGACTGAGATTTGACTTACAGACCAGAAAAAAACCAAAATGGAACAAAAACGGCCTGTTACGGGATTAATTGGTTTTCAATGCACTTTAGGTCAATGGAGACTTGACTTACAGACTTTTTGACTTGAGAACCGCCTTCCAATACGGATTAAGTTCTCAAGTCAAGACCCCACTGTACTTTGAAATCCCTATTAGGATCACCATACATTGGAAGGGACTTGAAGGCACATAGCAACAAAGGGATGTCTTCATTTGGCACACATATTGAGTCTACGGGACTGTTTAAACGTTTGTTAACAATAATCATTCAGTGTGAAGAATGCTATCAGTTAGGACAAAAGAATAAGTGTATCTAAGTGATGAATATATATGGCCAGAAACATGGGTGGGTGGGGAGGCAACTGGAGTGGCTCTGTCCCTAAATGACACAATCCTTACTGTTTGGTTCGTAGAATCTGTCCATGCTAGAAAGTCTAATGTAGAGATCTGGAGGGCAGGGATGGGGAAGAGATCTCTGTACTGCGATTGTTTGATTACGTCAACACAAGAAAACATCCACTTCTTTGAGCACTATCTGCACAACTAGCAGAAATGGTATTGAGGGTGGGATTCAGCAGAAGTCAGGTTATCACACCATCCCTCGTGTCACAGTTATGCTGTAATCTGTAGGCAGCTTGACATACATTAGATCTGGAAGCTTTGTTCTGCCGCAGGGCTGGCCCTCCTGTTAGGCATAGTAAGGCAACAGTCTCAGGTGGCAGAGGCCGGGGCAGCCTATTGCACATTCCTTTCTTTTGAAGGACACAACTGTGTGTGCCACAACACCACCCAGCACCCACTAAACTAGCTTGCTGCCCTTGGATGTAGTAGCAGATGCTATCCCATTGCCAGTGTGGAAGACAGCTTCCTCTTTCCATCTAGACTGTTTCTCTCCCCTTATTTCAACCTATTTCCACTTTTCCCTGTCTTTTCTAGCACTATGTTCTCGAGTCATTGCAGGTACCACAGCTATCACCCCGGCTATCCTAGTATTACAATGTGACATCAGTCAGTTGGGGTGGTCACTTGTTCATTGCTACAAAGGAGGAGAAGCATTGGTGCAGTTTTGTATAAGATATGCATATGTTAATTTATACATGTGCATGTAAATGTAGACATAATAACTGTACTTTAAACAGAAATACTCACCATAGCTCGGAAGACTGTAGCCATGATTCATGCACCTGCTCAATCTGTTCTCCTCATCCTCGCTATTAATGTACAAATTCAAGACCCTTCCCTGATCTTCCTCATTATAACTAACTGTTTTCTTTAAACCCACTTTAGATTAGATAGTACAGTAATCATATTCAGAATACCCTAAAGCCATCTTCAGCATTTCCCCTGTGTTTGACTGGCAGCACGGAGCCTCTAAATTGGCCAGAGGCACTAGCAGCTGGTAGTGATTCCAGTTTTGGGGCTTGGCAGTGGGACTGTGAATCCATTCTTTGTTTAATTGGTGCTTTACTGGAACTATCCAAGGTGCTGAATGCTACCACCAATATAGGTTCAGCGTCATGAATAACTCTTGTAAAGCACAGGCCAAAACCCAGAGAGGAGTCACACAGAGCTCCAAACTGAGCAACACTTGCTGCCGCTGGCCAAACATGGAATATATAATGGGATCCTGCCCTTCTACACCTAGCTGTGCCTTCAGCAACTCAGTGCAGAAGGAAGGTGTCCATTATTGTTCAAGCAAGGTCTTGCTTCAAACCTGGTACCAACATATCTCTCTATGTCTGGGTAGGGGGACTTGCAAGAGAGGAAGGACAGAAGGGAGAGATGCTGAACTAAGCCCTTCTAGCCCATGCCTCTACATGGTTTCTTCCAGATGCATTTGACCAGATGTATTCCAGTATCCCCAGGCATGGTTCTTTGGGGAGGATGAGGATCATAGTTAAATGCACATGAAAAGAATCAGTCTGGAAAATGTTTCTGTAAGCTGTTTGGGGCTTGGGAAACTTGGGACAGAGAATAAGACACAGCTTCCATATCTCAAGCACTGCTCATTTCTCATCTTCCTTTTGTTCCAGTCAGCTTATATCCACTTACAGCTTATATCCCCCATCCCCTTGTGTTAGTTCATTGGTGGAAGCTTGGGAGGCACAGACCCAGAGGGATGCCCACTGGCAGCCGTTGCATTTTGAAGACCTCAAGTACATCATAAGAAGAGAAAGAATGATCAATGCACAAAGCAACTTGATTTGTTTGTGTTCACGCAAGAAACCCAGCACTAACCATCCCTTCTGTGTCCTTATGTAACTGAGAACATTCCATGATAGGTTGGGGTGGAGCTCTTGTAATTAATCTTGTTTAATTGGAGTGGATGCTCAGTTAATCTGACTGATTTGTTATATCTGGGAAGGATTGTTTAGTGTGACGTAGGGTATCTTTCTGTACAGCAAAGGCAGGATATGTTCTTTGTGCTGCAGCACCCATCCAGCCCCATCCTCAAAAATTCTGCCCTGAGAAGCAGAACTGTGTGACTGGCACAGCGTATCAATTATTTCCCACTTTTTATGACTTAGTCACAGGGAGAGGGCAAACAGTCAAGGGGGGGTGGGGGTGGGGGAACTCTTTCCTCTGATGACCTAAAATAACCTTCTTCAATTTCTCTATCTTCTGACAACATTTCGCCAAGCAGGGAATGCTCAGCATTGATTTGCTCCAGAGTTTTGTCCTCATCAAAGCCAGAAGAATGTTTGTCAGGCATGAAAGGTAGGACCGGTGAGAAGGGAGAGGTTGCACCCAGAGTGACATTCTGTTCCTTTTCTCCAGCTGCATGGAACCACAGATTGTGAGGGCCTCTCTCCTAGTCCCAGGTTTTGGCCCTATAATCTCAAGAAATTGGACCCTGCTGACCTGGCAACCCAATTCAGTGTAGTATATCTGCCTTTTTTCCTCTAATCTGCAGAGGATTCTGTCGTGGGGCCAGGGGCTGAACTGGACATTGCTTAGCCTGAATCATCTGTGATCCACGATCACACCTGGAAATAAGCAGTGAAGCATTAAGCACAGGGGTCGGCAACTTGTAGCCCTGTAGATGCTGGTGCTCTGCCACTCCTGTGCTCCTTCATCATTGATTGATGGGATTTGCATTCTGAGCATCACAGGGAAGGCCTCAGCTTGCCCAGTCCTGACATAGGGAGCTGCACTCTAAGTTCCTTCAGAATGGGAGTTGATTGTTGCACAGTGGCAGCTCCTGAGGAAGGCTGGTCAAGAAACAGAATCAACTGCACAGAGAAGTCCATCTGAGATATAGTGCAGGAAAGAAGGAGAAGGGCAAGCCAGGCTGATGGAGAGGGACAAGAGGGCAGAAAGGGGTGAAGGAGGGGTGGGCAAGTAGAGATGTTTGGAACAAGACTGGCAAACCATACAAGCAACACCAGAGTTGAGCTGTTGCCCAGGAGAAGGTCCAAAAGCAGTTCAGGAGACATTAAAATGGCTGCCCACAAGTAGGGGCCGTGATGTCATGCTGGGTCCTGACTGTAAGCATTATGAGTGTGGGTGGAAGGAAAGGAAGAATCTTGACCCTTTCTTCCCTACATTATGCAGCCCAACGCAGTTCACCATGAGGAAGATTACCAGTGCTTGGAGACAGAAGAATCTCAGCAGCCTGCCATCCTTAGAGCAGAGCCATCCCAAACGCCAGCCTCAGAAGGGTGCTTTACTGGACCACTTGTTCCCAGGGTCCCCCAGGCTGCATCACCAGTGGCTGTAGGGACCCTGGGAGTTAAAAATCCAAAAAAGACACATCCCCAAGTTCTGCTGAAATGACCTTTGTCCCTCTTTCATCTAGGGCTCATCATCTTTCAGCATTACAGAAGGTGTGCTCTAGAAGCACTGTGGACCATCAATTCCTAATGAACTCTCTCTCTCTTTTCTCTCTCTTTATTTTCTCTTTAGTTTCTTAATCTAATGGCTAAGGCCTTGCCAGAGATTGGTGCATTACTGATAGGTTTTGGTCTCTTTTTCTCATGCCTCTCATTGCTCTCAACATCTCATGCATTATTTAGGTGAACCGTGCCAATTCCAATCAAGGACAATCAAGGGGACAATGAGGAGCAGCTCCTTGCCCTGGCAACGTGTCAGACAGAGTTTACAGGCTAGGGCAGATGTAGCATTGCTGGGGGTGAGGAAGTGGGCGAGGGGGAGCGGAGACAGAACCAGCTCTGTTGCTGCAAGATCAAGGCAGAAGCTGGCGACACAAGGTGCTGACAGGCTGGCCTTCCATTGTCATGTTAGCAGCTTTATATTTTAATAAACAGAAACAGATTCCTTCAAGAATTGCTTGGGAGGTAGAAGATATGCATGAGAGTTCATGCAGAACTTGTGGAGACGATAAATTCATAGAAACAGAAACCAGCCACCTGCCTGAATCGAGAGGCAGAAGCAGGGGAGCAGGACCCACAGGGTGGGCCCCGTTGTTAGGGAGAGTGGGGCAGCCTTCACCAGCATTCGATGTGGCTGGAAAAAATAGGTATGTGTATCCTTAAATACACATACATACATACATACATACATACATACATACATACATACATACATACATACATACATACATACATACATACATACATACATACATACATACATACATACATACATTATATATATTCCTGTATTTTTACTGCCAGGGATAGGAAGAATTGCTTGTGGGATTTTCTGACTCATGTATCAGATTCATTGGACGGTCTTTGGACTTCAAGGCACCTTGACTGGGATGGGGGGGGGCAGCCTTAGGCTGCAGAATGGCTTGAGCAGACAACGATGGCTCACACCGCCAATTACCTTCCCCCGCCCGTTATGTAGGCCTGTCAGTTCGTTTGCAGTGCTGGAAGTACACTGGACCTCCCCCGCCCCCAAGAGGAGAGAGATGCTTTGCTTATATGGTTTGTCTTTCCCTGGGGTTTGCTATTCACCCACTTATATGAACTGCCAATTCAGGCCAGAATCACAGAAATCAGCGGCAAAAGTGAGCAGGAGATAGGCAGCTACCCCATACAATATGTGGGAACCAATCCTGATTTGCCACCAAATGTGACCAGAGTGGCTGCACAATTTGGAGGGTGGGTCACGCCCACACACTTTTCCCATGAGCCACTCCTGCAAGAGTAAATTCAATACAGAGCCACAGTCAACCTCAGCTTTTTGAGGTGTGCACCTCTACGTGTATTTTCCAACCTGTTTTTGTCACCTATAGTCTTTAAATAGACAGTTTGAAATTATAGCACAACTGTGTATGTGTCTGCCAAAGAATGCCTCCTAAACAAAAGACTACCATTCCAATATGTTCTGTCAGAGTTCTGTCATAGAGGCAGAGCTTAATTTCTTAAAAGAAAGCTGGGCTGGCTCTACTATTAGGCAGATTGGGGCTGTTGCCTCAGTGGCAGTTTCTGGTAAATGGCAGCGGAGGCAGAAACGCTGTTTCGTACGTTAAGCAGCATAAAGCCGATGATGTCGTTGGCCACAGCAGTTTTTCCGAAATAAAAGATTTCCAATCTTCCAAGGCTCCCACGAAATCTCTTGTGTTGCTGGGAAGTCCTTGTGGGCCATGGGCCATGGGACGAGTCTTTAACGACTCCGAATCTCTGCCAGGGAGGACTTTATCAAGGGCAGCAATTCTGAGTCATTCAAAACTCCCTCCTGTCCTGCAGCCCCCAATGGCTTCCCAAGCTCGAAAGAGATTCCAGGGGAGTCTCGAAATATATGTGAGGGGTGAGGTCAGAAATCTTTCATTCCCCTCCTCCCCTCCAAAAAAAAAAAATAATAATAATCACTGGTACCACCTGACTTTACAGAACAGGATTTCCATCAAAGTGGCCCATGAAGCTTACGTTTCCATGTGCAATCGTGTGTTCATGTGTGTGCTGTTGCCCAGTCAACAATGTTAGATTCAACTGCCAGTCTGACTCATTTTTATACAGAGAATGGGTGACGATACCACCTTGTTTGTTGTCTAAGAAAGGACATGTTTTGGGAGAGCCCTGAAAGAGAAGGGAGGGAGAGAGAGAGACACATAGGTGAGAGGGGAGCGAAAGACAGGGAAGCTTGTGCCTACATATGAGCCTGACCATCTGTCTGGTCCCTGCCTGGGAAGGACACTGATGCTCAATTTGAACTGCCCACAGAACGGGCTGCAGTTATTCTACTAAGGATCTGCTTTATTAATGTCGCTTCAAAGAACAATCAAGCTTGTTGGGGGAAGATGGCACGGTTCAAGGGGTAAAGAAGAGATAGAGTATATACCACCCATGTGGATGTGTAGCTGGGGTCCTGGATTCCAGACCAGTCCCCAAGTCCCCACTTAAAACAAACAAGCAGAAACTGGTAAACTGGTCACCAGTGCTAGTCATCCCCTCCCACAACTGCAGTTCAAAGATTTCAGCTGGCAATTTGGTCAAGGCTCAGCTTAAGAGGTTGTGAGATGCTGCAGTCAGGACAAGAGGAGTGGCTTAGAGCGAATTATTATTTTCATTCCATGTGAGTCTGCTTTGCTTTATGCCCCACTCTTTTTACTCTATGTGTCCTTTCACTTAACTTGGGGTGCTTTCACCCACATTGTAAGTTTGTCTGGGGCTGGGGGTGGGCAGGGGGGATGGGATCTTACATAAATGTGAAGACAGCAAAACACCTGAATAAAACTGCTCTACGGCTTTTAAAATCAGTTACTTAATTCATTAAATGACTTTTATAGCATTCACATTCATGTTATTGTAAGTAAAATATAAGTGCCAAACTCTTGTTAATCATCCCAGTTCCTTTGCAAATTTTTGTAAAAGAGCTATAAACCCTGTATGTGTGTGTTGTGTGTGCATGCATGCATGTGTGTGTGTGTGTGCGCGTGTGTGTGTATTAAGAGAGAGAAGTGGTCTCCTTGGTGCAGTTAGGTAATTTTAGACTTGAGACTTAATTACAGTGGCCAGCGGGGAAGTGGGTTCTATAGAAAGTAATGTGTTTTATTTCATTCATTTCAAAATGCCATGAGTCAGCCCTACTGTGTTCGGGGGGGGGGGTGCTGTCCTGCTCATTTTTCTGAGTGGATTTCTGGAATTCTGCCCCAAAGCCCTGTCCTGATGGCACTGCTGATACGAATATGCCACTGGAGATGCCCACCCTAATTCACAGGGACTGAAGCCTAAGCCCTCATTTGCAGTGGATGTGAATAAGACAAATGTTCTTGCACATATTCTCAGTCTCTTGCACCCCAGCCTTCTGATATTGTTTCCCTACTCAGATGTTAAAAGAAGACGGACAGGGGGCCACTGAATTACACACAGTCAAGTTGCCTCTGATTCATGGTGACCCTGTGCATGAGAGATCTCCACAATGCCCTGTCCTCAGCTGCCCTGCTCAGCTCTTGCAAACGCAAGGGCATGGCTTCCTTTAGGGAGTCAGCCCATCTTGTATTTGGTCTTCCTCTTTTCCTGTTGCCTTCCTTCTTACAAGAGCAGAAGTGAAGGGCAACATAAAAGGCATCAAAGGGCGATTAATACATTGTTGGTTTCTAGTCCCAAACTTGTGCTCATCAGGAAATGAGAAAACCTATCAGAAGGAAACTTTTCATGAACTGCTGGGAATCTGGGCTGAATGGCATTTAGTTGTGATAAACATTATAGATGGCCCTTGACCAGCGATGGGTCACATCAAACTCTATTTAGTGTTCACGTGGCATGTATTTTCTGACTCTTTTTTTAGGTAACTGGGGGGGGGGGGAGCAAGGCCTGAGCAGCACTAATAGCTTCAAGCGCATCTCCTGCAACCACTATTCTCCCCTCTCTAAATGACATGATAGAGAACAATACCTCTGAGCATATACAGGGTATGTTTACCTCCGTCCTGAGCAAGCACAGTCTGTCCCAGCACAGGCAAAGCTCCAACGTGGTCACAAGCTCTGGAATTTCTTTTGGTAAAGACGTGCCTCACTTCTTTCTGCAGCAGTCCAGAAAGCAGTCCCATGTATTTTAAAACTTCTTGATTTTATAGTTTACCGTACTCTGACCCTCTCATAAAACATACCAAACTGCAGACAGTTGCGTGTGCTTATTTGCATTTACAGATGCAAAATTATAAATAATTTATATAGTTTAAGAGCAATTGCGAGACATTCCACGCTAGTGAGAAAGACTGTGACCAGGTGGCCAGTGTGCCTGCTTGCTCCTGAGTCTGTTCTTCAGTTGCTGCTCCTGTCTGTGAATAGACAACTTCAAGGTCCCTAATATTTCTCTATATGGTTCTTCAGACCAGACATGAACTGGACACCCACACTTTTCAAACACAGGCCATTTTCAGACAAAGGGCTCCATTCCATCAGGCTTATAGACTAAAGACTGCCTTCTGTAAAAAAGACACTTGCCCCCTTTATTCTCTATGTGAGAGTGCCCAAAATCCCTGTAGAGCAGGCCCATTGAATCCACAGGCATTTAGTGAGTCAACTTTTCCATAAGTTCCACTGATTCAAATGGGCCTACTCTAGCTGTGACTTACCATGCTTATGTAAGTTGTAATTATACTAGACTTATCTGAATCAATTCCCAATGTGGTGTAGCGGATGGAATGATGGACTAGGATTCTGGAGAACAGGGTTCATATCCTCACCTGGCCATCGAAACTCACTGGGGGAGTGGAACTGGTAAAACCGCTCCTTAAGTATCTCAGTTACCTTGAAAGCCTTGTTAGGATGGCAAAAAGTAGATTCTTCTGACTTGATGGCACAAAACAGCAACCATTTGAATCACCAAATCCCCACTGATTCAGTAGTCTTAATTCAGTAGTCTGCAATTTGTTATGCTAAGCCATGTCTGTAAAATTTTGTCATTGGAGCATCACCACCTCTCCTGGCATTGAGCAGGGGGGTTTGGTCTGGATGACCTCCGTAGTTCCTTTCTAAGTCACAAATTCAACTGCCCTGTGATCTGGGATGAAAAGGGCCATACCACAGTAGGAGTAGACATGGTCTAGAGGGGCAGGGTATAAATTTAAATAAATAAATAAATAAATAAATAAATAAATAAATAAATAAATAAATAAATAAATAAATAAATAAATAAATAAATAAATAAATAAATAAATAAATAAATAAAACTTGGCATGCACAAGGGCTTGGATTTACTTATTGGCTTCTCCAGTTAAAAGAGGAGCAGGTAATAGGTGACATAAAAGGCCTCATCCTGAGAAGCTGGAGGGGAGATGCTAAACTGAGCTAAACAGAGCAATGCACTGCCCTGGTTAAAAGCAATAATCAGGGTTCTTATTCCGGGATTCCCCCCCCCCACTACACACACACTGATCTAATACTTTAGGGCAGCCTTTCCCAAACCTGTTGCCCTGCACCTGTATCAGACTATAGCTCTCATCATCCTCAACCAGCACAGCCATGGAGGGTGCAGCCTGATGGATATAGAGGATGGTAGGTTGGGACAGACTCAACTGTCCTCTTTATGGAAACTGTTCCCCTGCCATGGACAGTATCAGAACATTTTTCAGAAAGGAAATCTCTCTTTTTAACAAGTGGCTCTGGAGAGCTAGGATAAAACCAGGAGGTCTTGTTCTGATCATAGGTGGCTCCTGGACTCAGCAGGAGGGGTGCCTCATCCTCCCAATTTTGGAGGGTGCCACCCTGACCATCCTGAGCCCAGACATTCTGTATGTTGGTGTAGTTTGGGCAAGAAAAGAAATGAACCGCCTGGCACATGTCGGTTCAAAGTGTTTTTTAACAGACCAGTTTTGCACTTGACATACTGTAGAAGACTAATCTGACCCTATCTTGCACTGTTCATGTTCCTGTACAAATATCAGCAAATGATAAGAGAATCTTGGAGGAAGGGAATCATTTTAAGCCAGAGGTAATGCTGTCGTTATGTTTGCATTATGGATGTGCAGAGAAGCCATAACAGGCATTTAGTGTCATGTGGGAGAACACCTTCAGTGCTCAAATAAACAGCCACAGAATGAATAGGATGCTGTTTTAATAAGTGAGTTGGAGAAAAGCCAGAAAGAAAGTTAAAGCAATTCCACATGATATATTTCCTCTGTAATAGGAGAAAAAACTAGCTCTAAGATATGACTAAAAAAAAAAGCACAAATGGAAATATTTTATAACTCTCCGTTCCTATCAGTGTTTAGTCTGAAAAGTCCTATTGGGTTCAACAGAGCTTACTGTGCATATCTAGCAGAGATTAAGAGGGCAACCTTATATGTTTATTCAGTAGTAGTTCCAGTATATTCAAGACTAGTTCACTAGTAGACTTGTCTATGCATGCAGCTTTCAATAACAAGAAATCGGAGGCTGAATATTAGCAATTACAATTCCCTTCCCCATAAGAGGAGGTGTGGGGCAGGTGCACACCTCCACATGTTGCTGAACCATGACTCCTATCAGCCCTAGCCAACAGAGTGAATGGTGAAGAATGATGGAAGTTGCAGTCCAAAAATATCTGGCAAGCTTTATTTTGTCAACTCCTTTTTTTAAAAAAAGCTGGGTGGATAGTTCAGTGGTTATCTAGCTGCAGAAAGCGAGGTTCGGAGTCCGGTTCTCCACTATGCTTCCTATAAAGTAGAGCCAGCTTGCGCAACCTTGGTCAAGCTGCACAGTCCCTGGATGTCCCCAGAAGAAGGGAGGAATAAGTCACCTCTGAGTATTCTCTACCTGGGAAATCTTGAAAAGAATTGCTGTAAGTCCGAATTGACTTGTCGACACATGATGCTTCTTATTTTTAAAAAGGCTTTCCGGAGAACATAAACGTTTTGGATCTGAATTTATTGAAGCTCTGCTCTTTTGCAGAGCTTTGTCCTTCCTACGTTATGGTATTAATGGACAGTAGTTCTCTAGTGGTAAAAGCAAGCTGTGTTGATGTTAAATGTAGAACTGTACATTTTAAATTATTGGTCTTAGGCCAACTGATAATGGGCTGTAAGCTGTTGCTTTAGGTGCTGCTTTATACTACAACGAAAATCCTACTAGAAATTTATGTGGATGAAAGAGGAATTTCAAAGTTGCCATGGCTGATGGTGGATAATGGCCAGGGTGATGGGTGTGCCGGCAGGTGTGCGACCACTGGCAGGTGACTGCTAGCTCATCAATAAACTTTCACAGTACCTTTTTCATATTTGTCAGTACCCAATAGGAGTTTGGCCCATATGTTGTTTTTATTGCTTTTAACTTCCATACATTTTATCAGTAAGACCCTTGAGATTTTTTTGGTTGTTTAGGAAAGGGTGCCCTGTTAAAAAAGAAAAGAAAAGAAAAATTGAGGTGCAACACCTTCAGATGTTCATGAAATACGGTTCCCATTGGCCAGGCTGGCTGGGACTAATGGGAATTTCAGTTATTCCAGAATATTTAAAGAGCCGCAGGCTCCCCTTCCCTGATGCAGAAGTTCTACTGTAATCCACCCACCCACCCCCTTTATATTTAATGTAATTTTCTTCACTTAGCTCTGAAGACAGGAGGTGCAGCTAAAGCTAAACAGATTTTGGTCTCGTCGGTGCCTAGATGAGGAGACCATTCGGGAGGCCATTTGGAATGTTTGCCTTTTTGAGACTCCTGGAGGAAAAGAAGACAGGTTAGGGTTAAACATTTAATGATGGGAACGAATTAATTAAACACAGCCACTGCACAGGGGTGGGACCAGCCTATGACACTGTTGCCAACTTGCTGTAAGGGACATGGCTGTCCTTCTCATCTCTGCTTGTGTGGGGTAAGCATACCCAGGCCAGTTGGGCCTTATTTTATGTTGCATTCAATATGTCATATTTCATCCCTTTAGAAGGAAGGTGTGCTGGTTTCACTTTAACCAGACATTATACACTTTCTACAGTGGGTGTGGAGAGCCAGGGAGTGAAATCTCAGTAGATGGCCTCTCAAGTAAGGAGACAGGTCCACCCCAATACCTTCTACAAGGGACTCAGTGGATAATAAACCCTTTAGCCGTGCTGGCCCAATATACTATGCTGCCTGAGAGGAAGGACAACATGGCACCCCAAAGCTTCTTCCCCTGCATTCCATCTACAAAGGTTCTCGGGGTTGGCAATTGATTTTTTCCTTCCCTACTGAAGATGTGACGACGTTCCAGCAGTACTCAAAAACATGACTTTTGGGAGCTACTTCTCCAATAATCACCATGTTGAGGGACCTTCTTGGAGCTGTAGCCTCCCACACAATATTCCCAGCCTCTGTCCCTGTGGCACAGTCAGCCCCATCTTCTGACACTTCACCACCCCTCACCAGCGCTTTGCTGCCTGAAGCTGCTGGTGGCAGAAGCAATGGTGGTATTTATTTCTGGCTAATGATGACAGGGCCGGCCTTGAGCTTCAGGCCAGTGATTCCAGAGCTGTAGCATGCCTTGACACTTATGGTCAGATGGCTGGTTGTTCTTCCACTTGGAAAAATTAAGCCAGCAAGTTTGGTACTCACTGGGTGAGGTGGGAACTTAAGATGTCCTTCCCTTCGCTGCTTAGTTAGCACACACGCTCTTTTTGAAGAGAAGAAGACAGTCTTGCTTTCGAAAGCTTTCTTCATTTGAAAACAAATCATTTCTATTTTTGTTGGGGTACATATACATTAGTATTTGCCATTTTGTGCATACCACCATCTTCTCTTGCCCCTCTTTTTGTTCACAAGTAAATGGGTCAGATTTGCTCCCTGCCCATATACATGGGGTGGCCTCTTTGTAAAGGAGGAGGCAAGGACACTCCAGGGTTCCTAGATGCAGCTCACAGCTACAAGAGGACTACTGAAAGCATCAGCTTCTACCCAGAAGATTCTGCTCGATCCCTAACCCCTGATGGACAGAACAAAGGGAAGTCTAGAACAATGCCCTATATGACTCACCTCCCATTATCGGAGGTTACTTGCCCACTGTGACACCCCTTCAGAAAAGAGATCAAGCCTGTGACGTTTGGTAAAGTGCACCTCCAAAAGCAGCACAACTGTAGGTTGCTTATGACTGGAGCAAGGGGGAACCTGCCCTGAAATTTGTGGACAAGGAGGTGTTATCTTGTGCCTAGTCCATGAAGTGCCCTTGAGAACAACCTGTGGATCCATGACTAAGAGTCTGAAGAATTCCTGGCACACTGTTTAGGGCAGCACCCACAACCCAGTAGACGTATAACATAGGACACTGGTTCTTAACCTTTGTTACTCAGGTGTTTTTGGACTGCAACTCCCAGAAGCCTTCACCATCAGCTGTGCTGGCTGGGGTTTCTGGGAGTTGCAGTTCAAAAACACCTGAGTAACAAAGGTTAAGAACCACTGACATAGGAGATACCAAAAGGTTCTACAGAGCTGGTTTATTCAGTTTGCAGAACCAAGTGGAAATGATCTTTCTGTCCTTACTGAACCTTGTGTGGCAGTCTGAGTTTGTATTCATGTTTGGAGGGAAGGGGTCCATGTTTGAATGTTCCCCCCTTTGAAACTGCAGAATGTGCAGGAGGAAAAGAGCTAGCATGCTTTAGACTGGATGACTTTTTAAAAAAAAGATACTCCCAAGAATATTTCATGGCTTGATCTCAATGAACCGGAAGCTGCTGCCTGAGAAATTCTTGTAACTAAAATATATCCATCTGTGACCCTCATGTCAGATCTGCCATTGATAGGGCTGACCCGGGGCTCTTTGCTATACTGCGCAGTCCGAAAGATAGATTCTCTAGTGTCTTTCATGATGATTCAAGATATCCTAGGAGAGGTCTATCAGACTGTTTGCCAGTTCATTGATGCTCTTAAAAATATAGCCATTGAAAGCAATCATTTGTGCACTCAAGCCAGCCCAAAGTGCTCAGTAATATACTTTTAAATCATTTATGCCCACAAGAAGAGGAAGAGAGAGAGGGAAGGAGGAAGAGCACTGTTAAAATAAGATCAAAAATTATTCTGATTACAAACTAAATATATAAGAGTATAATAGTGCAGATACTAAACCAAGTAGAAATATTGACAGCAGCCTTCAAGTTGTAAAATACACAGCTTTCTGCTATTTTCCCATAGTCTTTAATATGACTTAAATATACTGTCAATTTTATTAAACAAATCACTTGTATTACCTAATACACATGGGTAAACTTCAGTGAAGATTTTTCCTGTGCAATGGCCACTGAAAGAATGGTGGGCTGTTGCCATTTTAAGGCAGTTTGGCACAGTCGAATCTGAGTTACTTTGGATACTGAAATTCGCAACTTTGCAAACACATTGAAATTCTGGCAGATTTAAGTATTGGAGAGGAAGGTTTGTCGCAGTAAATAAGATGAAAGCAATAGACACAACAGTTTCCCCTTCTGAAATATGATATCTGAAAGTAAAACTGTGCTCTCACTTTTTCAGGAGCAGAGAACAGCAAATGGCAAAATGTTTCTGTGTCACAGTTAGTTTTGTAGCAAAGACCACTCTCTACATAGAAGGTTCTTGCAGTTGGCTATGCTGAACCCAAACATTCACGTATATAAAAGAAACATGATGATTCTCTATGTCAGGTTTTGGAGGATATACCATCTGGCTGCCATCTGGTTTCCCATCTGACTAGGGGGTGGGTCACAGCTGAGACCTTCCCTAAGTGTGAATTTTTCCCTGGGCTAAAGCTGCCAGGTGCTAAACTGGACATTCAGTCTCTCTTTGACAAAGCGGGGTAGGTAATGTGTGGCCTCCTTGCAGTTACAAGTATTAACACCTTGTCATCCTTGCCCTCTAGGCATGCTTTCTCCCTTTTTGTTTAATATGAGGAGTGAATCAAACAGTCCTCTAAGGGATGTGGAACAGAATTTTGCCACAGCTTCACTCCTGGCATCCCTGTTCACCATAAATAAATAAAAAGAAACACAAAAAAGAAATTTGCCAGAAGAAAATAAAGAGAAAATAGGAAATCTTTCAGAAGTCAGGGGCCCGAGAACATGTGTTGCCAGCATTGGGCATATGTAGCCACTGACCCTCTGGTAAGTTGCCCAATCTTGTTTTAAGAACTTTAAGTGGACAGAGCAGATACTTCCAGCTTAGCACCTAGAGATTCTGGTTTTCCGAGCTTCCAGCTATATGTGTTTAAATATTATACACTTATAACTCAGTTTTTCACCAATTCTGAGTCTGGACATAAATTAAAAACAAAGGTGGGCAGTATCATTATGAACACTAAAATAACAAAAACAGGTGAGGCTTCGTGTCCTGCAGGGTTCTGGTCCAAGTGGGAGATTACATAGCCACAAGGGGTGAGAAGCAGAAAAATACAAAAATCATCCTGGCCAGAAGGTGAGAATTCACTCAGATCTGTAGGTGGTTTTTTTTTTTTCATTTTTTTTTTAGTCAGAAGGTATATATTTTCCCATGGTTTGGGGCTGACCCAAAGGCTGTTGCTGTCTGCAGCAAAGCAGCCAATGCTTTCCTCTGGTCAGCTAAGTCCAGTGTAAATGCCAAACATGTCATTTGGGTGGACAAGGCAGAACATCTCTTAAGTTCTCTCTCTCCGTACCTGGCTGTAAAAAAGAAAAGCAAAAGCAAAAAAAACAAAAACAAAAAAACCCCAAATAATTTGTGTTTGGTTTCGCTTAATTTTGATAGTTGTAATTTGCTCTACATCTTAATTTTTTTAAATATTGTAAACTGCCCAGAGTAGCCTTGTAGCCAGATGGGTGGTGTAGAAGCTGAACAAATAAATAAATAAAATAAATAAATGCCTTTCCCTACTGCTGCAGTTCTTTTACACCCTTGGGGGAGGTTTACCACATAACCCATGGGACATCTTTTGTTCTCCTGCAGTGTAGTGTTATGTCTGGAGAACTAGAATTAGAACAGGAAGTTGTTGTTGTTTAGTCACTAAGTCATGTCTGACTCTTCATGACCCCGTGGACCAGAGGCCACCAGGCCCTCCTATCTTCCGATGCCTCCTGGAGTTGGGCCAAATTCATGTTGGTAGCTTCGATGATACTGTCCAACCATCTCGTCCTCTGTTGTCCCCTTCTCTTGCCTTCACACTTTCCCAACATCAGGGTCTTTTTCAGGGAGTCTTCTCATGAGATGGTCAAAGTAATGGAGCCTCAGCTTCAGGATCTGTCCTTCCAGTCAGCACTCAGGGTTGATATCCTTCAAAATGAATAGGTTTCTTCTCCTTGCAGTCCAGGGGATTCTCAAGGGTATCCTCCAGCACCAGAATTCAAAACATCAATTCTTCAGCGGTCAGCCTTCTTTATGGTCCAGCTCTCACTTCCATACATCACTACTGGGAAAACCATAGCTTTCTCTATGCAGACCTTTGTCGGCAAGGTAATGTCTCTGCTTTTTAAGATGCTGTCTAGGTTTGTCATCACTTTCCTCCCAAGAAGCAGGTGTCTTTTAATTTCATGGCTGCTGTCACCATCTGCAATGATCATGGAGCCCAAGAAAGTAAAACCTCTCATTGCCTGCATATCTTCCCTTCTGTTTGCCAGGAGGTGATGGGGCCAGTGGCCATGATCTCAGTTTTCTTTTATATTGAGCTTCAGACCATTTTTTGCGCTCTCCTCTTTCACCCTCATTAAGAGGTTCTTCAATTCCTCCTCAATGAAATAGGCAGACTCACGTTCAAATCCTGCCTTAGGGTACACTCTATCATGCTGGAAGAGATTACTTCTAGGTTGTGATCTTAAAAGGGACCCTTTAAAATAATCTTTTCATACAGTGCTGATCACACCAACCCAACTCCAAAATAGAAATAAAAATAAAAAGGCTAGACTGAAAAGGTCAGGATGGGGTATGGAGCAGGGCAGAGCTTGTTTGGGATCTGCACTCTGCTGTATGGTCCCCACCAAACACAGTAAACAAGTCAGCGCTGTCAGTGCTCCAAAATGCGGTCGAAGACCCTGTCTGCTTACACCCTCCGGTCACAAAGCTTATCTGATGTGCTAAGACGAATCAGTAGCTCTCAGCCAAACATACCTTAATGAGTCATTTTAGGGATAAAGGGGGAAAGAGGAACCACATGACTAAGAAACCTTGTGAATTAATGCTTAAATAATCAAAAGAATTACAATACTATAGCAAAATATTTCAGCTTTCTCAATTGTTCTGAATAGAAGGGTATGTTTCTTAGGGTTGCCATTAAACAATATGGGGTATTCACTATTATTGCAGTGAATGTTGTAAGTTCAGCAGCTAAGCACAAAGGCCAGTATCTTATTGCAGAAGGGGGGGGGCTGAAAGTGCAACCATGTTGGTGTTTCTTGTGCTCTGGTAGAGTTCCCCATCCCATGACCAGTTTTTCAGCCCCTGTGAGAACAGACATATGGGATGGGGGCTGACAGAAAGGGGGGGGCCTGCTTGCACAATTGCCTTTCTGCTCTGTGTTAGACTAAGATACTAGCTAGAAATGAGGAGAGACGTTGGATCATGGTATCCACAGAAGCCCATTTGATGGGGATGTAAGACAGGGCCTTCTCAGTGGCTCTGAACTCCTGTTCAAAGAAAGGTAGGCTGTCCCTCCATGTTGTCCTTCCACCAGTAGGCAGAGGCTGACCAGAGTCCATTTGGTGTTCACATGAGGTTCGCATTGCTTGCCATGGCTGTTTGCAATGGACATTCCTGAGTGTTATCTCTGTTTCATGACTAGCTGTACCTGATTGTACAACTAAGATACAACCCTGGCACCTTATCAATTAATTATAAGAGTTTGGAAAAATCCTAATAGGACTCCAGTCACTGTTTTGTTCAAGTGGAATGTTTTTCCTTTTGTTTCTTGGCAATTGGGAAGAGGGCAACATATTTTTTTTTAATAATGAAATTTTAAAATTGCATTTCATCTCATTGCATTTTCACATTAGAAGGAGTCTAATTCTGTTTTACTGCATGTGTTTTTTAATTGTATTGTGAGCCACTCACTATGGTTTCTGGTTTGAGGAGAATTGCAGGATACGAAACAAATAAGTCTGAGAGGGATAGCAGAGGATCCTCTCATTTTGCTAATAAAAAATATTAAAAATTATTTAGGAGCTCCGGTGTTTTGGCCCTGTGAGCCCTGGTTCCACTACAGCATTGCTCACAATGGAATGTACCAGCAAATGCTATTGATAAGCACTGTGTCAATTCTCTCCTCAGCCTTTCCTCTGTAAGGATTACTCAGGTGAGCCATGTTGTAGTCAGTTGTTGGAGAGGGAAAGAACAGTTGTTGCATTCTGCTTCTCATCAGTTTAGGCTGGCTCAGTATTCGACACCTCAAGAAGTCCTATGAGATTTCTTGCTTCCAGCCAAGAGTGAAAGAAAACATCTCTCTCTCTCTCTCTCTCTCTCTCTCTCTCTCTCTCTCTCTCTCTCTCTCTCACACACACACACACACACACACACACACACACACACACACACACACACACACACACCTCTGTTAAGGTTATGCAATTTACATAACATAGTTCCATTTTCTTTTCAACATTGAGAGGTAATGCCCACAAAAATTATATTATATGCCCTAATCAGGCTTGACATAATGTAGGACCCACTTCTTCATCTTTCTAGCATTCCAGGGTATTCACAAAGTTCTTCTCTAACACCACATTCCAACCAAATCCATTTTGTATTCGTGAAGGCTTTCACGGCCGGGATCTGATGGTTGTTGTGGGTTTTTTGGGCTCTTTGGCCGTGTTCTGAAGGTTGTTCTTCCTAACGTTTTGCCAGTCTCTGTGGCCGGCATCTTCAGAGTGCTGTCATCTTTGCCTATATCCTAACAATAGCTTCTTGTCCACAATAGAAGTGACATGTCAGGACAATCAAGTGCTGAAGCCCACCCATTTCTTTCAGAACAAACCATTGTTTCTTGTGATCTCTATAGTCAAATACTTTGTTGTAATCCATAAACACTGATTAATCTTCTTCTGAAATTCTTCGATGCACTCCAGTAGCCAGTTGGATATTTACAATATGATCTTGAGTGTGTCTTCCTTTTTGGAACTCCAAAAATTACAAAATTCCACTCATTCCAGTGAGTGTGTACCTTATTCCATTACATCTGTTTTTATACAAATGGGCTTAGAAAGGCAAATTGTGAGCCATTCCGTTTGCCCAAAGTGAAAGACAGAGAATAAAGCCAAAGAAGCTTTGACTAGAGTGAAGCAGCCCTCCCCAACCCAGGCCTGGCCAGCTGTGTTGCGCTAATGCTCTTATTATCCCCCCAAAAGTGGAGGCATTTGTGATGTTATCATGAAGGGCGTTAAATGTTGGGGATTTGGCAGGGGGAGCAGCAAAGCAAGCCAGTGGACAAAGATGTTGTCAGGTAGAACAGGATGGAAAATCTAGTTAAAAGATCAGGCATGTTGCAGCGATCATGTATATCATCCCTCCCTGTCCCCTTCAGAACATGATAACTCAGAGTCCTCAAAGGGAAAAGGAGGCTCGATCCTGCAATTCCTTGGGAAGAGAGTTTGTGCGATAGCCATTGGCATTCACGGCTTTGTGTTTTGTTTTGCTTTTAAGGGAAGGATTTTGGTGGATGAAAGACTCCAGCTCTGCTTAGCGCCAGTCAGCACATCCAACTATTCGGGGTAGGGTGGGGAGACAGAAATCTTCCTTCAGTAAATCTATGGGGTGGGTTACAGCACAGCTTCCTCTGGTCTAAGAAGCTTTTCAAAAATTGACCCTCTGTATTCAGAGGTAGTCTATTTTGGAACGATAGAAGGTGGGCAGAAACAACAAGGAATGTAAGAGTCTACCGGCAACTCTCTTGCCATTGCTGAAATGAACAAGTCTCCCATCAGATCTGGCCCAGGAATGTCTGATGTCCCTAAAGTCAGTGGTGGTGGGAGTAGCTGTTTGCCAGTCACTGGGCTGCAGTCCCCCACCCACCCTTCGTTCCTTCTGTCTCCTTCCCGCTCCCGGATCTCGGTCCCTGCAATGGGTTTGTGCCAAGCTAGGGAATGTGGCAGAGCTGGAGAAACAGGCAGCTCCACCGCTCATCACTTGGCAACGGATGGTAAAAATAGCTTTGGCTTTGGAGGAATCTGGCTCTCCTGACACTGCAGACTCAGAGAGAGAGAGAGCCAGGCCTCACTGCACCAGGCAGGGCAAAGAGAGGCTTTCCAGAGCAGGCTTTCCTGGGGCCCATACCTTGCCCTTTGCAAACCTCTTGATCTCGGATTCCCCCTGCCCTGCCGCTATAACCACGTGTGAATTAGACTGGTTGATTTTTGTTAGAATTTTAATTTATTAGTTAAATGGAATTCATCCTTTTCTGGAGCTGGGGGCAATCTTAATTCAGCCCCTACCAACCACTCCACAGCTGAATATGCAGAGAACTTTCTTATTTGTTTTATTTTTTAAATGAATGTTATGCTTTTCCTCCAGTGAGCCTTAGGGTCTTGTCCACCACACCTCGTCCACACAACAGTCTTGCGAGTTATGCATAGACCAAGAGATGGTGTGACTGCTAAACCAGGTTCATCCCACCCAGCTTCTTGGCCAAGTGGGGAATTGAACCCAGGCCTTCTGATATCTAGCTTAGCAGTCTAACTACTTTACAAAACTGGCTCTTACAGAGTTTGTTGTATGCATGCAGCCACCCACAGCTGCTGACATGGTTGCATCTCCTGATATGTGGCTCAGGGCCCTTGGCTAATGCTTGGAAGGAGAAGAGGAAAGAAGGATCTTTTCCTCCCTTTATAACCACACCCCATAAAATATTGTCAGGAAAAGGCAGCAGCTCTTTCCAATTCAGACTGACAGAGCAAGCTGGAAATACCTCTTTCCTCCCCTTGCCCCCCCCCAATTGGACTACATCTCCCAGAACCCACCATGGCTGGGATGCTGCTGCCTGCATATCTAAGACAACAACAAAATGTTTCCAAGCTATTTGGAGCATATCTTTCGCACACCAATAAGCACACACAAACACACACACCTGTCCCAAAGTATCAAGTAACAGGAATTTTCTGGGCAGCTGTCTAAGGCTGCAATCTTATAGGTGCTTCGCTGTAAATAAGTACCATCGAATTAATTGGGAATTGCTTCTGCGTAGACCAGCACAGAATTACACTGTTAGAAACTCAGCACTGATTACTCATGGAAGAAATCCAGAAGCTATCTTGGTAGTGCAAAAGACAGAGGGAAACCTATGGCTTTCCAAATTTGGATGAACGATGACATCTGTCATCCTTCCTCATGAGCCATGGTGGCAGGGGAGGATGAAAGAAAAGTCCAGCAACATCTGTGGAGCTGTAGGTTCCCTATCCCTGTCATCGTGCCAGCCTTTATTGTGTGTCATGACAACACAATTTATCCATTAGTCTCTTGCAGAGCAATTATCACAGAGTCCAGGTATAAGAACTACTTTATTGCTGCATCAGGCTGATTGATTTCTGCCTGTTCGGTGTAGCTTCCTGTTCCTGACAGTGGCCAGACAGACGTTTTCAGAAACTCTCAGGCATGGCATGATGGTGACCACCGTCATCAATCAAACGTGGAAGCCCTTGCAGCCTGACGCTGTCAAAAGCAGTCATTTCCAGATCAAAGTTTGACAAAGTCACTTGCACAGATTGCAACTCCCAAATTCTATAGCCAGGACGAAGACGCAAGATGCCAGAGGACCCACTCCCCTAAATCTTAAATGCATTTATTATTTTAATGTACACAGACAGATGTGCTTTTGTTGTAGTGCTGTGCACCATGTGCAAGAATTATGCTAGTATACCATTGTGCAGCTTTGCCCTCACCCTGAAAAAAAAAAATCTTGAAGACCCTGCTATCCTGCACCCAGAAGAGACATAAAAGCTGAGAGATTCGGGGAAATGTACTCCAAATAGGAATTGTCCCAAGGCTCTGTTTCAAACAGGTCTCCCTTTCCCTCCCTCTCTCTTCAGAGTCCTCTGAACCACAGGGAAAAGGGGAGGAATAGGAGTCTGGCCCTGAACACATTGCCTTGAGAATCTCAGGTCCTCTTTTTAAAAAGGGGGTGCTCAAAATAAATCCCCAGTGGTTTTGGGGGGGGTAGGTCTTCTGCACCCAGCCTTGGTTTTGCCTCCTTCCTCTGCCAGTGATAAGCAAACCCAAAATGACTTACACAATCACATTAATAAAAAAGTGGAAAATATGTTATGCAGAGGAGGACGAATTCTGTAAAAGAGCTGAATTTGCACCATTTGTGCAGAGCATATTCTTTCTTATACTAGCACAGAGTTCTGTACGGTCCTGATTTCAGGAGCTTTGAATGTGTATGTTGAACCACACACCACAGAGGAAATTTGAAGGAATGGGGTGGAAATATCTTTCCCTGGTGGCCTAGGGAATATATGTGAAATCCTGCATTTCAGTAACCAGATGAGTAAAGTCTGGGGACAACTGTATTTGATTTGAAATTGAGATAAATCCTGTCTTCCACGGGCTGGTGCCCTCCACAGGTACCAGACTTCTGTTCCCATCATCCCCAAACAGGTAATAGCTATTGAGGCTGAGGATTCTAGGAGTAAGAGTCCATCTAGCACACTTTTGGGGAGCTAGGCAGAAGAAGGCAATGCTGAACAAGGGGTTTGGTCTGATCTGGAATGCCTGCATCATTTCCCACTCTTTCTGTGCACCATCCTAGCCAGCCCGCCTGCCCACCCACCCGCCCAACCCCATGTCCCATCCTGGCTTGCTTTGCCCTCAGGGACCCTCTCCTGGGCACCAGAGCCAATGCATTAAGCTGCTCTGGCCTTCCACCAAAGATCTGCTCTCTGCCTAACAAGCAGCTAATGGCTCCATTAGAAGGCAGGCCTGGAGTTCTGCATTGCCCTTCCCAGCACCTGCTGGGAACCGCTCAGGGCCTGAGTAATGACCTAAATGGGGAAGAGGAGTTTGACTCACTCTCCCTCCCCCCCCCACCCCACTCCCTGCCCCACAACTCTTCTTTTGCCCCTTCCATTTCTCCTGGCCAGACACAGAGACGGCTGCCTTGGTCAATACAATCAGGACAAATCTTGGCTCGGATGTTATCTTTGGATGGAGAGTGGCTAGAGGGTTGTGAAGGACAAATTTTGGCAGGCAGGTGGACAGGCAGACAAAGCCTTGCGGTGTGTCCGGGGTGGGGGAGAGGGATGGGGAGAGAGGGAGAGAGAGAAAGCAGGAGCCATAGCGGCACTGAGGGACAGAACCAGCTGTATCACTAGAAAGGTGTCTACACAAGGCAGTTCTACCAGTTTGGTACCCTTTTTAAAGCTGTTGTGGTTCCACCCTATGGAACTCCTGGGATTCGTAGTTTGGTGAGGTACTGCGAATACTCTGTTTAATCCAAGGAGTGCTTCAGCGAAGGATTCTAAGCCTCCCCCCCCGAACTACACATCCCAAGGTTTTGTAGGGTGGAGCCCCAGCAGTTAAAGTGGTGGTGATGTTGAGTTGTGATAACTCCCCCTCGTTGAGATATAGGCCTGGTGGCTGTTTAGGGTGAAAGCAGTGAAAGAAGCACCCCTTTTTACAGCATCAGATAGAAGAGCTGTTTCTTGCTTGGCACTTTAGCAGACCCGGCCCTACCATTAGGGAGAAGGAGGCAGCTGATGCTGGGGGAAGTGTGGCAAGAGGAACCCCACTGTTCTGAGAGGGGACAAAGCCGTGTTTGTCCCGAACCCTGTAACTAGCCTGCTGACTTCAGGAGAGGTACACTTGCCCTCCATCACTCTTGGAGCAAAATTAGTTATTAGGAAAAGGTTTCATTTAAGGGGTGGTGGTGGAAATTTCTTGAATCATCCCTCCACCCCATCCCAGGCCAGCATGGTCAGAGTGAGAAAGATGCTCCTGAGAGCAAATGCAAATTGGTGTAAGCAATGTTGGGCTTGATAGACCCAGAGTATGGCTTGACGCTGGATGAAGCTGCTTTGTGTGATACCATCCTATCTAGAATGTTATTAGGCAGACACAACAGAGGGCCATAAAGTTGACAACATGATTGCGGGATCATACCACACAGTAGTACCCTCCAGCTTATCACAAATGTCAACAGAGGTGCTCTGATCCTAGATACTTGAGTCACCCAAAGATGCACTTGGGTACAGTAATTTGAAGAAAATCCAAAACCCACAAGTGGACGATCTCTTTATTAGGAGCAACTATAAATTGACAGAAGATCCAAGCTTTTGAGTTCTCCAGGACTCTTCATGCTTGTTGCTGTTATTTATATGTTGTCAAGTCAACTTTGAATGATGGTGAAGCTATGGATGTGCTATCTCCAAAAGGTCCTGTCCTCACTAGACCTGCTCAGATCTTGCTAACTCATGCCTGTGGGTTCCTTTAGTGAGTCAATCTATCTTGCATTTGTTCTTCTCTTATCCTGCTGCCTTCAATCTTTCCCAGCTTTATTGTCTTTTCCAGAGAATCTTTATTGTATTTTCCAGAGAATCCTGCCTTCTCATGATGCCTCCAAAGATGGAAAGCCTCAGTTTCATTATTTTTGCCTCCAAAGATAGTTCAGGTTTGAGTTGCTCTAGCACCAACTAATTTGACTTTCTGATAGTCTGGAGTATTCACAAAGATCTCCTTCAGCACCACATTTCAAACAATTCAATTTTTTTTTCTTGTCAGTTTTCTTTACTGTCCAGCTTTCACATGCCTACATGGTGATCAGAAATGCAAGAAAGTGGTCTTGGTTTCCAGTGACATACCCTTCTTACACTTGATAAACTTTTCTAGTTCCTCATTGAGCCCTTCTGAGTCTCAGTCTCCTTCTGATTTCTTGGCTGCAGTCTCCATTTTGACTGATAACTGAAGCAAGATATACAAAGTCTTTCGCTATTTTAATCTCTTCATTGCCAACAGTGAAGCTGTGTAGTTCTTCTGTTTTTGTCATTAAGTTTATCTTCTTTATGTTCAACTGCAGTCCTACTTTGGCACTTTCTTCTTTCACTTCCACCAGAAGTTGTTTCAAGTCATTGCTGTTTTCTGCCAGTAAGATGGTGTCACCTGCGTATTTTAAATTATTGTAGTTTCTTTCAACAACTTTCACTCCTCTTTCCTCTGAATCTAGTTTGGCTCTGTGTGTTATATGTTCTGCATAGAGATTGAACAGATAAGCAGATAAAATAATAATAATATAATAAGAAGAACTGCAGAGCTGGAAGGGACCCTATGGATCATCAGGTCCCGTCACTGTCAAGGAGGCCCAGTGGGGAATCAAACTCCCAACCAGATGCCTAAGCCTCTGAGCTATCCAGCACCCTTGTCTGACACCTTTGGTTGTAGGATGCCATTCTGTATCTCCATATTTTATCCTAACAGTAGCTTCTTCTCTACGATACATCAGGACAAACAAGGGCTGAGTCCCACCCATTTCTTTCAAAACAACCCATAGCTTCTCATGATCCACACAGTCAAAGGTTTTGCTGTAGTCCATAAAACCACTATTTAAATATCTTACCTAACTTGAAAGCCCTAATTAGGGTCACTTTAAATCAATTTTGATTTGATGATACATTACAAACTAATAACAGTAGATCTGAAAATATAAGACTATAAAATTTGATAATTAACTGTACAATATGTATTGCCACTGGGGATTATGGATTTTGTTTTATACCTCTGGATCACCATAGCCTCTCCCCTCTTTTTTTTTTTAAGATCCTTTTAGACTGACCAGTAGTCTTGTGTGGAATCAGTGGTGTTAAGAAGGTCCCGTTCTGGCTCCTCTCTCCACCATCCATCATATTTTTGGGACCCTTTTGCTCATTTTGCTGAGAAAGACCCTTGACTTGTGCCTCAAGAGCCCTCATCTCGAGGCACCCCTGTGGGCGCTGCTACCTTTTCTCTCATTTCAAATTCTTCCCAACCTACTGCTATGCCTTTGAGCTGCAGCCAATATCAAGCTGATGCCTTTTCCGTGGCAAGGAAAGAAGCATGGTGACTTGCTAATTGCTGCAGATCAAGCTCTGCCGTTAGAAGTGCAGGAACAGAAGTTGGCAGTCTTAGCTGTAGGTGAGTCATGCACTAGCTACTGGAACACATAGGGCTTGTTAGGAAGGCAACCCTCACAGTTCTTTTTATGTGGTGGGTTTCCTAGTTCCATAGAAGGCGCCACCCCAAATGCCAAATCAGAAAGTGAGGTTTGCCAAAGACAAGTCCTGGAAAATAGGGTCTTGTCTCTGGTAAGCAGACAAGAGGTTGAAGATTTGCACAATGTCTTATATGAAGATTTTAAAATATAAATGCAGTTTAGAAATAGTCACTATATTTAAATGGAAGTACAAAACATCAGGGCTGGACAGGCGTCAGTCTTTTGAAATCTGTTTTGATTTTCGCATGAACTCCACGATCCATCAGTCAGAGTCTGGTGGAAAAGAATTAAATCATTCTTCTGAGTCAAGGAGCTCAGGTTTCAATACCAGAAATACACAAGTGCTAGCAGCCTTTTCATACATTGAGATCATTCCTGGTTATGTCAGGCATCTGTAATTTCAGCAGGGTAATGTAGGATTCCTAGCCAGGATACTGACATTCTATTGCAGGATTGCTAAACAACTGGAAATCAGAAATCTTTAGCAGACAACTCTGCAAATCATCCAGGTCTTTCCACCAGCAAGTATCTGGTACGATCCTAATCTGGTTTAGATGATCCCTGCAAATAATCCACACCATGATGAGTAGTAGATCCTAGGTTTGTGGAGAAAGGAGGTTCAAGCCCAAGCAGAGAGTTCAAATTACTGAGATCATCCTGGAAATCATGGATGCATCCAGCATTCATTCCCTCGTCTCAAGCACTTTTTCAGAGGTGGATGAATAGGAAGGAAAATATATCTTTGATAGTAGAATGGTTGCTTTGCATGTACCAGGTTCCAGATTCAGCTCTGGGTATCGCTAAGCAAAGCTAGCAACTTCCAGATGGCTGTGCTAGTTGGTTGCAGGAAAACAACTTGGGAAAGTCATGATTTTAGGGATGTTCAGGAGGCAACAATTCCATACACCTAGAAAGCTGCTCATCACAGATCATACAAGATGGATCAGTGAACTGACTCAAGGCAGGCATAAAACATTTAGAAGTAGCAGGTGGGGATTGTGGCCATAGCGTGGCCTGAGACATTTTCCTGCCTGAGGTGAAGCAGAAAATGGCTTACACACGTCAAATAAAGGAGCACAGTGTAGGAGCTGGATCAATTGGAAATTGTCGCAGGGGGGGGGGACATATTGCCTTTTCTGGACATCCCCAAAAATATCTGCTGCTGAGTGAGTTGTTTTATCATTCCTAATGATAGAGCTGGCCCAGCTTGGGTTGCATGCAGTTTATGGCTTAATTTCAAAAGCTCTTTAGACACGATGCGTTCACTTCAGACCTCTTGCAAGAATGATCTGTCCTTCCTCTGTCAGTCCACTGGGCAGAAGAAGAAAAAACTAGGGTGGAGAGGGGAAATATTCCAGGAGGGAAGAGGGGATACTACAGTTCTTGATGCTTTTTTGCTTTGGCCCTGTTTACGACCCGCAGGCAGACTCCAGCAGCTCACCCTTGAGTCAAAGAGGTCCTTGATGGAACAGAAACCTGCCCACCCAGCTTAAGCTGTAAGTTCAGCATGTCGACTGCTGGTGGTGGTGGAGAGATTCTGTTCTCTACAATAAATTATCCCAATTATGAAATCAAATGGTGATTTTCTTTTTAGTTCAAGTGGAATACAGGGAGTGATTTTATATCTGTGGCATAAGAAAAGGGGGTTCTGGAACTAGGATAGGGGTGGGGTATTAGCCCTCTGTTAAACGTCTTGCAGAGTGCAGTCGTAGGGTTCACTTGTTTGTTAACTGAAAGGTGTTTTTTCTTCTTCATTAAAATTGGTGGAAAATAAAGTCATATTCTAAGGAAAACTGTAATAATTCACCACACTGTCCTTTACTGGAAGTATTCAGAGGCTGAGAAGCTTTCTGTCAGTGAGACAGCAATTATACCTTGCACCCTTTGAACAGAGGGTCGGATTCGATTATCCCCAAGGCACCTTCTAATTCTATGATATTACATCCAGGGAACATGATTTCCTCCTTTTAGGAAAGAGTCTGTGTTCTTGGCATACCTGCTGACTGGAAGAAGCCAAAGACCAGAATGTTGACTCATGCAGAAATGCAACAGGCAACGCCTCCTCTGAGGGTGGGCAATTCTGGAACACTTCCATGGTTAGTTGTGAATAGTTTCGTTGCTGATGCAGAGATGTGGGAGAAGTGCCAAGGCTGACCCAAGACAGGTTGCAGCCTGAGGCAGAGCAGCGAATGTCTGTTCTCCCAAGGGACCCAAAAGCCAGCCAAATAATTTGGCACATGGAGGAGAAAATCCCACTAGTGTTACCCTCCCATCTGTGGCTGTAAATAGATGATGATGATGATGATGGTGATGGTGATGGTGATGGTGATGGTGATGATGATGATGATGATGATGATGATGATGATGATGATGATGATGATGATGATGATGATGATTAACTACCGATATGCTGCCCTTTCACGACACTCCACTCTATTGCCAGGGTGGCCACCTACTTCTGCCTAACAAAAAATATGGCCCTGCCTTGAGCAAAGGCCAATCTTTTGGAGGCACAGATGGGTTATAAATTCAGGCAGAGAGGTGACAGGAAACCTCCCTTGTGGACGGGTGCTTCAGGCTCGCAGCAGCCACACTGAATTAATATCACAGCACATGAGCTCTTGTCTCGGGCAATGCTAGCCCTCCCCTAGTAGGCAGAGCAGGCAGGTCTGACTAAAAGAGGGTTCTAAGATGAGCAAGAGCAGAGACTGGTCATCGGAGAGCCCACAGGCTCCCTACCCAGGCCATGTTGAGCCCCTCGGGGGGCATCCCACGATACCCTATATACTGAATTCAGAATTTTGCTAAGAATTCTGCAAACATTTTGCGGGGGGTGGGGGGTTCTTCCCCTGCTGTCAGAGGTCCCCAGAAGTAGCAGGTTTTCCATGGGAAAGTTGCAGCCCTCCAATGAGCCTAAACTAAAACCGAATGAAAACCAAAAACCTAACCCCCAAGAAGCTAAATGAGAAACAGACATCCATTCATATCTGGTTTTGATTCATTTTTTTTCCTTGATCTGTATTGGACCAACTTTTGCCATATCTAGGCCTGGTGAAGACTGTGGGAAACACGGGGGGGGGGGAGACTTTTGGCCCTCGGGCCACCAGTGTTGCCCACCCTCATGTACAGCCAGGGTGAGCAAGAGGCAGCCTTCCAGATGTTGCTTACTTGCTGTTGGCTGTACAGGCTGGGATGGGTGGGAGATGTAGTCAAACGTCATTTGGAAGGTGGCACTCCCTCCCCCAGCACCCCCTACCCCACCCTAGGGGACCTCTGGCTTTGTCTTGCTGATTTTGGTAGAGTGGCAGGTGTGGTATTCTGAAGACACCCGGGGCAAAGCAGAGTGTTTGTCCCAATCCTCTCCGCTGTTACAGAGTGCGCTTCCAAGGCTCAAGACTCTGCTAGTGTCGCCAGCTTATTGAATAGAAAGAATGGCAGCACTGGATCAAACTCTAGACTGCTGTTTAATTATATCTGTATTTAGATCGGGCTGCCACCAGCAGCTGCCATAAGCTAGAGCGTGGCATGGAAACTCATCTCTTTGCCTGCCAAGGTGAATGAAGATCTGCAGTCTTCCATCGCTTTGCCTTCCCAGACCCACTTGTGCACTGGGGTGGCCGCCTGGCTTTCAGTGCCGTGGAAGGATCTGATAACCTGCAGTGACCTCGCATGTCCCATATGGCCACTGCAGAGTTGTTCTCAGCCTTGGGTCCCCAGATGTGATTGGACCTCTGTTCCCAGAAACCCTAACCATGATAGTCAATGGTCTGAGATTCTGGGATCTGCAGTCCAGCAGCACAAAGGGACTCCAGGTTGGGAATGAACCCCTGCACACACCACCCTTCTGGCTCTCGTTCAAGGGAGTTGTGCACATAAAGCATAAAGTCAAGTCTGTTTTCTTGACTTGCTTGATTCTGACAGGAAACAAGCCTTAGGACAGAGCCATTCTTGCAAAGAAATGGCACCTGCCATTCAGCAACAGTAATGGGTGTGTGTGTGCAGAGGGAATGCCATAACCCTACTGACCCTTCATCATTAAAAGGAAACAAAGGAGGCCAGGCCAGCCTCATGCAATTGTATGCCTACATCTTTGGAAGGTGTTTTACTGGGATAGTGGGGGGACAACATGCAGCCTTCCAGATATTGTTAGACTTCAGCTCCCACCATTGTTCACCACTGGCTATGCTGGCTAAGGAAAGCCCATATGGGAACCACTGTCTAAAACCATCAGGAGGATCCCATTTTGCATGCCATGCATGGTGTGAGGGCACAGTGTCAGATTAGGGATCTGTTTAAATTCTCAGGCAGCTCTGAACCCCACCCCACCCCCCGTGACATGGGTCCAGCCATTGCCTACCTCTCTTGGTTGTTGTGAAGATAACAGTGCGGGAGGGGGAACGATGTCTGTGGCACCTACACTTCCTTGCAGGAAAGGTGGGATAGAAACATACTCAGTGGACAAATAAACAGAGAATAGAGTAGCAAACAGGCAGGCAGATGTTCCTCAGACTGCACTGCTTAAGGCAGCTTGCTCCGTCTTGTCCCACCTCAAGGCCTGTTTCTGAGCAAGATCGTAGTGAAAATCAGGCACCAGTGACAGCCAAGTCAGCAGTGCTGTTTGCAGCCTTCAGCTAGCACTAGAGGAAAGAACTGACTACCTAGAGAGCTTTTCTCCATTCTCCTCCTGCTGCTCCTCCTTCTCTCTCTCTCTCTCTCTCTCTCTCACACACACACACACACACACACACACACACACACACACACACACACACACACACACACACTTGGAGCCACTGTGGGCCCTTGGGAGTCCTCCAGCCACTCCCTTGGTTCTTGAGGTTTTTCTCCTTGCATAATTATTTTTATGAGCTTTCAGAGAAGGAAAATGCCAGGGAAATAGAATTAACTAACAGAAATAGAATAGCGGAATTTCTTGCTGGCTGCAGTTAATTATGGCAAGAACTCCTGCTGAGTATGGTAGCTTGTGGAACAGGAAGGCCCAGCAGGGGATGAATTACCAGGTGGCATCTCCAGTTGCCACCTGGAATCTGTTTAGCTCAGCTTTCCATCAATCTGGTGGCTTCCAGATGTATTTAGACGGCAGCCTCCCATCAGTCCTCTGTGTGACAGGAACAATGGGAATTATAGTTCATTGCATTTGCCACAGGGTTGGAAAAGTCTGATTCAGTCAGTGAGCCTAAGCAGAGTGGAAAGGAGAGTGTTAACACCACTTGGGTGTCAACTAGCTTTCTCTCTGGGAGACAGCCCTCTCCACTTACAAAGTGGGATTACCCTCAGCAGATGATTGCTGAAGATCTTAATGGACAGATATATGGAGGCAAGCAGCTCTCCTCTGGTGAACCTCTTGGCTCCAACAGCAGGGGCCGAGAAGGAGAGAGGGCTGGCTGCATTGCATGGAGCCTGGGAGTCAGAAATTGGGTTTCACAGCTGGAGGACAACAAAAAGACCTTTCCAGGGGTAGTTTTGCAGGTAGCATGTGCTCTTCTAAAACCCAGCATTGTTTGGACAAAGAACCTCTCCTTCCTGGGTGTAAAAAGATAATACAAAGGCCAAATCTTTTCTTCCAAGAGAGGTGCGCTGTGAAATAGGTGGGCAGCATTATAGTCTCTCCCGATGTTGCTGGCTCAGAACTCCCACCAGTCCCAGCCAGCAGAGCCCACAGAGGGGATGATGGTTGCGGAACAGCAGGGAGTGTGCCATGTTCTCCCATCCCAGCTTTCCTTTCTGGGGGTGTGTGCCTTTGGAGCTTGGGCAGGGCGGGAAGGGGGGGGAGAGGCATTGCTTTTCATTTGTTTTCTGGTGTGGCCCAGATGACCTTATTATTAAGTTTTGCCTTGGCATATCACTTAGTCAAGGACGATTATTCCAGAATCTGGATGCTTTTTCACCTACGCTTCCATGTGTATAATACATCTTAGGCTTTGTCTTAAATGTACCCTAAAAGTTGTGGCTTCTCACACATGCATTTTATGTTCATATTGTACTACATGATGGTATCTGTAATCTTAAAACTTATGCTAAAACTTCCTTTTTCTAACAAAAGGTGTATCTTTCTCTTCTTTAACACTTGGTGACCCCCAGGTATGTGACCTATAGGAAAATGTGACCTGAACCAATATTTATGGGGGAATGTGATGGAAAAGGGTGACATGTTTGATCTTTGAATCAATCGATGGTATTTTTAATGCAGAGATGGGGTTCATGGGGCCCTCCAGATACAGTTGAACTGCATCTCCCTCCTGCCTCAGTATGGGTCAAGCTGGTTTAGGCTGATGGGAGTCAGAGTACAGAAACTTCTAGCGGGCCACAGGATCCATGCCCCTTCTTGACGATCATCTAGCTCCACATGGGAGCCTTCGAGGCATAGCCAGATCCAGATGTGGACCTTGTCACCAGAAGCTGTTGGTTCCATCAGACAAGTGGTCATACTCTCCTTGCTAGAGAATATGACCACTTGTCTATTCTTGTCAACCCTAGAGGCTGAACTGGACTTTACCTCAACACTAGCAGCACAGCAGGCCTTTCTCCATATCAGAGAGGCAGCAAGCCATTTCTGTGGCACTAAGAGGTCTTTTCTCCAAGGGAAGCAAATGGGGTGAAACCAGTGCTTCCGACTCACCCACTGAAAAGGACAGCACCTGACATGACTGTGTCGCCCTGTCAAATGGAAGAACCCGTTCTCCTTGCCTTGCCTTCTGAAGCAAGAAGCAAAAGCAAAACGTCTGCCAATCCTCTGGTGACCCTGCCCCCCAGGGCACAATGGGCAGTGCTTGACTTGATCCTCGGGGGTGTGTGTGAAGAGGGTGCTCCGTAGTCCTCTTCTTCCACATTAACCCCTGCCCCCAGGTTTCCTTTGAGTCCATTTCAGCCTGTTCCCTGTGAGTATTAGGATGGACAAAATACAGTAAACAGGATCTTAGCCTTCTTAATTGGAGTTGTCATTTAGTCATTTAGTTGTGTCTGACTCTTCGTGACCCGGTTTCTTACAATTTGCAACCAGTGTAGCAATGGAGCAGATGGGGGTCCTTCTCAGAAAGGTTTAAAGAATATATTCAATAGGAAATAGCCCATGTGTAGGTTATTTCAACAACATGACTTGTGGTACTAATATAATAAAGGAGACAGGCAGATAGACCAAAATATAATGTGTATAGGTCAAGGAGAGGAATGGTGGCTTTGCCACACCTTTGTGGTGCCCAGGTGATCACTTATGAAAGTTAAGGACAACTGTGGCCCTCCAGATGTTTTTGACCTATGACTCCCAGTAGCGATAGATAGCATAGGGAGTAGTGAGAGGACAAGGGGAGTTGCAGCCTGGGATCATGTGGAGAGCTACAGTTAGCCACCTCATATTTACAGCAGTAAAATACACAAAAATGTTGCATCGGCCAAGAATAGTTGTGCTCCGAAGGAGGGAGGAGGGAAACCCCCATGTAGCCTGAAAGCAAAGGTGAGGAAATGGGGGCATTGTGAAAGCTTTAAGAACATACATATTCTCCAACCTCAGTCATGGCTGATATTCAGAGCAAAGGCAGGCTAACAATAGCTCTGGCAGATGGTCTCACCTGGCTCTGCCTGGTGATCTGGAGAACAAAGGAAGCACCAGAAGGGCAAGCAGGAAGCTCACACAGATCTGTTCCAGAAGGTACTGTTAGGAATCCTGGATGGCCATCCTTTTTGAAGCAGCCTGTTCTATCTATTTCCTATTGGCAGGAATTGTCATCCTTTTGGGTGGATGGGAGAGGCAGGATGTAATGTCCACCTTCATTCTTTTCTAACATATGTTCCTCCAGCCATTTTCGACTACAACTCTGTCATTTTCTGTCTTGATTATCTATGCTAGGTGAGGTTCACAAAAAGTAAAAATATAAGCCAAAATGTATGACACGGAAGGGGTGTGGAGCAGATTTGCGGTTTCCATTAAGACGAGAAAGAGAGAACTGAAAGCAGATCTTGGAGAAAACTTGCATTTTGGACAATAATGGTAACTCCCCAAATGGTAACTCCCCAGAATAGTCAGCACTCGGTTGCCTCAATTTTTTTCTCTGAGCATATGTTTGTATATAAAACAAACATTGTGAGGTCAATACAAATCTTCAGAATATTGTCAACCACTCTGTAGCATTGCCCCTGGCATTTTTCAGTGCTTGGGAAAATAAGAACTGTAAGTACATTATAAAGCATCCAGCTGAAGGAAAAGAATATACAGTAGATGGAAAAGAAATTAGGCAGTTACTAAAAGCATCAGGTGCCCAATTCTTTCTGGACCTCCAAGGCCTAAAGGGCTGATCCAGCATGACCTGTGCTTTTGGAGCTGTCATCCAAAAACATGTGAGGATCAAATTTGGGGACGACTACACAACAGAGAAGGCCTTCTTAGTGGTGGCCTCTCTTCATTATGGAATTTCCTTTCAAGAAAGAGTTGGTGGGTTCTTTTTCGCTGCTCTTAAGACAAGATTAAGAACCTCTTAACAAATGTTTCACATACTTTAAGAATGCACTCTTTGGCATTTAATTGAAATGGTTGTTATGGCATTTGCTACTGTTAGATATTTGAAACTATATTTTGTTTAAACGGACTTATAAAATGGTCTCCAATTGGTCCAGTGGGGGGGATTTGTTTTGTAGTTCACTTTGGTTTTTGGGGTATCATGGTTCTTGCTGTATTTGTTGTATTTTGTAACTGTACACCCCTTTGAGGACTCTTATAGGTAACAAGTAGGGTAAAAACCCACAAATAATCTACTATGTAAATAAAGCTCCAAGCTAGAAGGCCATGCTCCCAATCAGAAATCAGACATTATATCCATTAAATTGGCACAACTGGAAGGGATGCAGGTTCATGGACCAAATGAAGAGGCCCTCCATTCACAGACTGTAGGAGAGTTTCTCCTCCACCAGCTTTTACTCCTTGCTTTGGCACAGGAGCAATCCTGCATGTCTTGGAATCCACAGTAAAGAACACCATCTTTTACTGGATCAACATTGGTTGTTCAGAGAAGCGTGGTGAGTATATATTGAAAGACAAAGCAAAAAAAGATTGGTGTCTGGGGAAGGGTGTCAGGATGTGTTGTTAATCCAAGAGCCAATTTATGCACTCTGTGGAGTCATTTCCTGGTGTCTTCACTATTTCAGGCTGCCAGCAGGGGAATTTTAACGGTGCCATCCTGACATGTGGGGAAAAAAAACACCACTCCCTGCCTGTTCATATTCAATCAGCCTGCCTAAATATATTTTGTTTTTCAAAATAAACCCAGAGGCCTGTGGCTGTGCATGCTAAGGGATTCTGGAATCAATAATCCAAAAACTTTTCAGCATTCTGAATGTAATTCTGTTTTGGATTTTGGAGGGTTTTGTGACATGTGTGTCTGAGAGAGAGAGAGGACTTATAGCAACCCTGATGGGGCTTTCAGGGTGAGCGAGATATCTAAGGAGTGGTTTTACTAGTTCTGTTCCAGCCACCCTCAGTGAGTTTCCCTGATGAAAGGCGGATTCAGACTCAGGTTGCCTGAGTCCTAATTCATCACTCTGTCCACCACATGCACGGAGTACCTGCTAAATGAGGCCCATGGTGATACCTCTCCCTGTAAGACTAAGCAGGTCGTAATGGGTTTCTTGGTTTCCAGTGACCCAGTTGAGTCTTCCTAGGCACTGCTGTGGAGCTCAGTCGCCTTGGGCTACTCCTTTTCATTTAAAGCCTGGATCAACTGAGATGCTGAGACAGAAGATGACAAAGCTGACCTTTGTTTCATAGTGACAAAGCCAACTATTATTTTTTTTTACCAAGGTGCTTTTAATCTTGAACTGTGCTATTATTAGCAAAACACCTTGTGAGAGTGAAAGGACATGAACACAACCTCTCCTTCCAGGAGAACAATCAGGTAGGACATCTTCACAAAATGGGGGAAGAGTTGAGTAAGGGTGGAAATAGCCTGTCTTCCCCTGTCTTTTTAGAGAGGGGTGGGAGATTGTTCATACTCTGATACAGATGGCAAAGACTAAAAAAAAGTAATTGATAGATATAGTTATAAATGCCAGATGTAAGAATTCTGCGAACCTCCAGTAGAAGGCAATGAACCCAGCGGTAGTGCATTGTGCTGGATAGAGGGTAGGATTTGAGACCTGGAGTCAAATCTGCTGCAATAAAACTCATTGGATGACTTTAGATACTCATGATAGCTTACGTTCTTGTATATTTCTTGGGTATGCTGTGAGGATTATGCTACCTGAAACAGAAGACAAGGTGGTAACTCTTCCTGTAACTCTACCATATGGGGGGGCCATATGGTAGCTAATCAGAATGGCAGTTGAATCATCAATTTATATTTAAGGAAAATGTGGGACAGGCTAGGTGGCGTAGATGCATCTCTGTTCTCCCATACCTTACCACCATTCACAGTCCCTCGCATCTGCTGTGTGATGCATCCGCCCCATTCCGGCCAATGGTAGGGCTGGCCAGTCTTTGGGAGTGGCCTCACCTGCTCTTATGCTGTTAACAGTGTCTTGATGTGCAGGCATTAGCCAGTGGGGTTGTTCACAACATGCAGATAAATGTTACTATCAAATGGATACTAACCCACCACCACCACCACCTTAATCATGGCAATAGCTATTGCCCTATAGAGAATTTTATGGGCAAGGCTATGCTGAACTGGAATGACTGGCACAAGGCTGTCCAGCAAATTGTGTCCCTGCACAAGGACTTGAACACAAATTTTCCTGGTCTAACTCCAGTGCTCTAATCTTGACATAACACAGCTAATTGCTGCAGATCAAATGGGATTTTAAAAAGCTTGGCTATGTGGTTCCCTGAAAAGCTAGCATCCAAAAACTCAAAAGTGGCTGTGTGATTAGGGAACAGAGTGCTTTCTTAAATCTTTTAAGAGCCGGGCAGGAAAGAGATGGCTTCCCCTTACAGAGGATGGGCATAATGAGCTAAATTACATTGGTCAGAATCCTGTCCTTTTTGGAAGTATGAAAGGCAAATGATAAATTGGAGCTGAGACAGGCCGAGCAGCCCTTGCTTGGTTCAACTGTCCCTTCGTCCTTGAACTCAATAGATGGCCTCACTATTATAGATGGTCAGAGTCCTCTCAGCTCTCCTTCCTTCTCTTCTGCAAAATGGGGACAATTGTCTTGACCCACTTTTCTGGAACACTGCAAAGGGTTAATGAGGTCCTTGTTAATACACTCATCTCCCCCTTAATAGTCTCTTTCCCAAGCTGGTTTTTATAGCCCTTTTTAAGGGCAGATCGACATTTAAAAATATATAAAATATTAAAAGCATATGACAGCCTTGCCATTCAGAATGCAAAAGATGGCATGGATGAATTCTCTCCTCTTCCCCAACTGGGGGGGGGACACCCTCTGTCAATTCTTTTAGAGAGTTAAGAAGGAAAGTGTTTTAGCCTGACCCTCTTCCTGATGTTCTCGTTTTCTCTATGCAGTGGTGCCTTTAAGTGGCCGATCATTTACACGTGACTTTTCCACTTAAACTTCCAGAGATGGTACGTAAATAGTTCTAAAGAGGCAACAATAAGCATAACCTCTTGGACTGTGTATCATAATTCAAATAAAAATATTGTCTTACTCTCTGAGATGAGCAAGGGAGTGTTTTGTTTTCCACGTGTGTGGCAACAGCAGTTTGTTGCATTGTGAGGTATTGACAGATTACCAGCAGGCCAGTAACAAAAACAACAAGGAAATGTAACCTGGTTCCCTCTAATAGCCAGCCATGATATTTGGCCATACCCAGTGCTTGAAAAACTTCCATTAAAACGCCTAACATGGCCTTTAAAAGTAACTCTTCAAAATAGCTAAGAAATCTTACCCATTGCAATTATTATAAATATGCAATTATTACAGCCTTGTTACCCAAAATGTAGCCAGTTATAAGTTACTTGTAACTAGTTCCTCCCAAACTCTCAATTCAAATCCTTGATCATTGCTGCTATCACAAATATCAGATTTGCCCATTTCCTGCTTAGATTTTGTTGACCAAACAGAATATCTTGTTTCATTAAATTTGTGTGATTTGGTTTTACAGTGGTACCTCGCTAGACGATGACCTCGCAAAATGACAAATCCGCATGACGATGAGGCTTTGCGATCACTATAGCGATTCGCAAAACAGTGATTCTAATGGGTGATTTTTGCTAGACGATGATTGGTCCATGCTTCGCGAACCGTTTTTTTTCGCAAGATGATAATTTTTACAGCTGATCAGCGGCTTTGCAAAATGGCTTCCCTATGTTTTCCGGACTGATGCTTCGCAGGACAGCCATTTTAACAGCTGATCGGCGCTTCGCAAAATGGCTGCCCTATGGGCAATCTTCACAAAACGACGATGATTTTTCCCCATTGGAACGCATTAAAGGGGTTTCAATGCATTCCAATGGGGAAATGGTTTTCGCAAGACAATGATTTCACTAAACAGCGATTTCTGTGGAATGGATTATCATCATCATGCAGGGCACCACTGTATCCTGCAATGTGGCATTTCCCAGCACTGCCCAAAAATCAAAGTACTTGCCACAAGTTTTTGTTTTTAATTTTTTTTCTCTCTGTAATAGTTATATTTTAACTTCTTGACTTTGTTTCATTTTTAGCCTAATATTCTAACATTGCTGCTGCTGTTGTGTGGCATCAAGTTGCCTCCAGCTTATGACTGCCCTGTGAGTGAATGATTTCCAAAATACTATGTCCTCAAGATCAGTGCTTGCAAACTCAAGCGTGCAGTTTCTTTTAGGGAGTCAATCCATCTTATATCTGGTCTTTCTTTTTTCCTACTGCCTTCAACTTTTCCTAGCATTATTGTCTTTCCCGGACAATAATGCTCTAATAGAGTAAGATTCCAGAATTTTAATAATTTTAATTGTGCTGATTTTAGTGGATAAAACTCATACACCCTTTTAACCACTGAAAAAAACTGATGAGCTTTCTTCGTAATAATTTTAAAAATAGTGACAACAGCTACTAGTACTACATGGTCCATCAGAATCTCACTTGTTATCTCTTATTAGTGCATTACAGGTTGTTGTTGAGCTTCTGACTCTGAGAAAAGTGATACGAAATAGATTTGTTTTGCTGAAGAAGCTTCTACTGATGTATGAGTATGCAAGCTGTTCCAGTTAAAGAGATCAGCTTACCTGTTTCGCATCCCTTCCCATTTTGGCCCTGAGCCACAATGTGCTACATGCTGGAGGCAACTTCCTAACAAACTGTCCTGCCATTTTATAGTTGTGTTTTCTAATACGTATTTCATTAGTTCGTTCCCACTAGAAGAGATATTGCAATGTCGTTATTATATTCTTATTTTTCCATAACAAATTTTGAGTGCTCAAAGCATTTTCTCCGGGTTTTCTATTTTAAAAAAATCAGCAATGGAGTGAAAACAAATACTTCTTTGTGCTGTGCTGAAATAGGAAACTCATGGCTACACTATGTTGCAATGGCCAGAGGTATAAATGGCTTCAAAAATGTATGACATAAATAGGTCCATTAACAACTATATCTGTTTTCTAAGAATGTACACTTCTGGGTACTGAAGACCAGATTCTAAAAAGAAGCAGACTAGACCAGCGTGATGATTTTGTTTTACACAAGGATTCAGGTTGTGTCTAGACAGCCAGTGGTCTTGGGCTGGCTCAGGCTAAAGAGGGTTGCTTTGTTGTTTGCAGTGATCCATGCATGCACATACAAGGAACAGGTGGTTTGGTGGCAGGAAACCACACAGCACCTCAAGGGACCCCCGTCAGCCCATTTCTCCCTTTAAAGGACAAGAAGAAGAAGAAGAAGAAGAAGAAGAAGAAGAAGAAGAAGAAGAAGAAGAAGAAGAAGAAGAAGAAGAAGAAGAAGAAGAAGAAGAAGAAGAAGAAGAATACAATGCCCCTCCAAGTCCCCTCCAGTCTCCCCCTCTGTGAGGGAGCAGGGGAACTCTGTTGTTGGTTTGTTTTTAATGTGTAACTGGTATGTTACTGAATTGGCTTGCTACTCAAGTGATTTAGCACTGATTCCTAAAGGGAGAAAAAGAGAAGATCCTCTTCCTCATCCTCTTCTGTCTCACTGCCCAGGTGGGGGAGCAGGAGGAAGCTGGATTTCATGTAGTTTTGTTTTGTTTTATGCTTTTGACATTGATTAGTAAGTGGCATACTGCCGCTACGGAGGTTCCATTTTGAGTTTGATATTGGTGATCACGCATGCCAGAATTGAATGGAAACGGATTGATCTTACATCACTTTTTTTTTAAAAAAAAAGTGTGGATAGCCATGGGCAAGCATCAAGCTGGTTTGCAATTACCAAAACGTTGTAGATATAGTCATTGGGAGAGGGAGTGAACCAGCCTGTTTCCAAAGCAGTTCAAATGGTGGAATAAAGTGCCACCTGATGACAGCATAGGTCCTGTGGCCAGCCCTGCTATTAAGCAGGGAAGCAGTGGCCTCAGAGAGCAGATTTGCAGTGTCATGAAAGGAAAGGAATATATGGCTTATTAAATTTGGTAGTTTGGGCACTTATTAAACTTCTAGAAGTTTTGAATTCCAGAAATGAGGAAAGGTGGTCAATGGATTTTCAGCATCAAAAGCCAAAATAAATTGGCTGGCTTAGTGTGGGTTTTTTTTTCTATTTTGGTTTTGTTTTGGTGTGCATATGTGTGTGTGTGTGTGTGTGTGTGTGTGTGTTTCACTTGCTCGCTTTTCAATCAATTGATTTATTTTATTTGTTGAGAAACTTTCTATATTACCCTTAAGTAGATAGTAGTAAACCTTTGATAAAGCAAAATCCTTTAAGAACTACTCTCTCAAACATCGAAGAACCGATGAGCTCGGGTTGCAGCAAGTAAGACCGAGCTAAATTATGTGGGAGAAATGTCCTAATTGCAGAAATAGTTTGGAAATAGCAGCCTCCTCTTCACATGCTATCTTTTTGAGTAATGACATATGATACGTCAAACATTTATCTTAAAATCTAAAGTATGGAAGCAACAAAGACACACATGTCAGTACATTTGTCAGGGAGTTAGAATTGTCTAAATGGAGACTGATTTGTGTCTGTCCTGCAACAATTTGTAAAATGCTGTTATAAAAGGAAGTCTGACACATCTCTTACCTCCTCCCCCTTACTTGCTAGATCAGTTCTGGGTTTCATCTGGCCCAAGGTGACAGAGCAGCACCCTGACTATACAGAGGGGAAATGGCAGGATATACTATGGGTTTGGAATAGCCTGGTTCTCACTTGTTTCCAATGAAAACATATCTTTAGTTTTTCCTCTCCATCAGAGACCTTTCTAGTTTTAAAAAAGTTGAATCCTTTTGCTACAAAATGTGTGATCACTTTGAAGAGATGCAGAAAGGAAAGGCCACTGTGTGCAGCACTCACCTCTCTCCACAAAGCCTCTCTCCAAAGATACTTCTTTTCTTCTTCTTTTGTTTACAGCTTCTCCTGGATGGGCAGAGCTCCTGTTTATTTTTTTAACAATATAACAAGCCCTAGCGTCACCATGATAAGGTGAAGAAATGGGTAATTGGGGAAGGAAAAGCCTTCTGAAGGCAGTTCCTTTGAAACCTAAAATCCATGGTAATAGCTGACCACAACCAGTGTTGTTTCTTTCCTTATGTGGAATAGCAGTGGATTTCTGTATATTAGTTACTTGATTTCTTGGTTTGTGTCACAATTTATAAATATGGCTCCTGCTTATGGCCATGGACATTAGGTTGGCTACTGCAGGAATAGATCAGTAGGCCTCTGGTTTGACCCGGCCCAGGTTTTTTTATTAGCCCACATAAAATGAAGAAAATATGTGCAAGATGGGCAAAATAATTGATGGCAATTTGAAGATGTGTTGTTGTTGTTTTTAATCTAGTGCCAAGGTCCCAGAGAACCCCAAACATACAAAACAGAAAGCAGATCTTAATGTTCATCCCATGGCAGTAGTATTGGGACATAACTAGACACATGTTCTCTTTTTTTGCTTTAAAATGAGTGTAATCTGCCTTTGGAAAAAGCAATAGGCAGTTAATCATATTATGTGTTCATTAAAATCTGGGCAACAGCAAGTGAGCAAATTATGCCTGTATAAAAATAAAGTTGATGATCTAACTTCATTGAAAACTGCTCACTGTTTTTCAGTATCTTAGGATGAGCCATAAATTCATCAGTTTAACTGTTATAACACAACGTCATCTGTACCACACCCATACTCACCTGCAGTCATGCAGTAACTGTGCTGCTTAAAGTCCCAGCACCTTTGGAGAGTACTTAGCCTGTGGCTAGCTTAATTTAGGAGTCTTTGGGTTCATGGTTAACCCATGTAAGAAGGCTGATTCAGATTTTGGGGAAATCAACAAACATGCCAATGGGTAATTGTTGTTTTTCTGTCTCTGGAAGAAACAACCACAGGAGAGGCAAAGCTGGCATGGTTTCTTAGCAACTGCAGGAAGCACTCCCATCCATCTGGGGCTGAGCTGGATACAAAGCATTCCTAAAGATTCAACATTCCCATTCATTCCAACTAAGAAAAAAAGCAAGCAAAGTGAGGAGCAATCAGAGTGGAAGCATGACCAGCCTAGGAGAACTATGATAATCAAAATTCTGCACCCAGAGAACCTCCGTTCTTGATAGAGAAAAGCTGATGTTTGCATACTGTAATGCATCAAGCACATTCACATACTTTATAAAATGACTCATAATTTATATCTGCAATTGGTAGTCATGGAGAGGAGCATACTGTAGATCTCTGAGTAAGGGACTGAAGCCCCACCTTCTTGCTACTTGCAATTATATTCAATTTTTACCCTTTTCCCCGCACTCCTCCTCCTTTTTCATGTGTGTGCCCATACCTTTGAACATATGTTTACAATTGTAAGGACTGCAAGGTTGCTTTGAAAATCTCAGACAGCCGAAGTCCCAGGAGGCTTTATAATATTCTCTGTGCTGTTTCTCCCATTGTGGAACACCAGTATTCAATTTTTTTAGGATTTTATTGGTAGGTAGCAATAGCCTAGTGCTGGCATTGTAACTACTGAAGACAATGATCATTCTGACAAATACGCTAAAATGTTGTTGGGTTAATGAACTGCTGGAACCACTCAGGGGTTTAGGTATCTGGCTGAGGAGCCAGAGTTTAATCCTAACAGGGACTGGATTCAGTGATCTGTAGGGTCCCTTGCAGCTCCGCCATTCTAAGATTCAGAGATTGTTTATTATCTAAGTGCAGAAGTTAAAAAGATCGCTAAACATTTTAACCCAAGATCCTAGAGCTGGATTCTATAAAGTTTGGTCAGGTAACCTGTGAGGGGAAAACACCAGACCATTTATTTGCATATTTATTTGTTTGTTTGCTAGTTCAGATTGCTTATTATATGTGTTGATACTCTGTTTCACCACAGCTGAATTAAGCCTCTGGCATGTTTTTACCCCTGCAGAGCATCTTGGGGAAAGGTCACAAGGAAAGACTTAAACAGCAGGTGGATTGGTATGCCCACGCCTTTAAGATGTGGACGTACCAAGGATAATATTTCAGTCATTTTATGAAAAAATTGGGAAATCTGACAATTACCCCACCTCACACTGACTCTACATCATTGTGCAAGCCACAAACACTTGAGTTTGTGAAAGGGATCTAGGAGTCTTGGTAGACCACAAGCTGAACATGAGTCAGCAGGGTGATGCAGCTGCCAAGAAAGCCAGTGCAAATCTTGGTTGCATCAATAGGAGTATAGCGTCTAGATCAAGGGAAGTGATAGTGCCACTCTATTCTGCTTTGGTCAGACCTCACCTGGAGAATTGTGTCCAGTTCTGGGCACCTCAATTCAAGAAGGATGTTGACAACCTGGAATGTGTCCAGAGGAGAGTGACTAAAATGGTTAAAGGTTTGGAAGCCATGTCCTTCAAGAAGTGGCTTATGGAGTTGGGAATGTTTAGCCTTACAAAAAGAAGGTTGAGAGGGGGCATGATGGCTATGTTGAAATATTTGAAAGGATGTCATGTTGAAGAGGGGACAGGTTTTGTTTCCAGGGCTCCAGAGACTAGGACATGGAGCAATGGTTTCAAACTATAGGAAAAGAGATTCCATCTGAACATTAGGAAGAACTTCGTGATGGTCAGAGCTGTCCGGCAGTGAAATAGGTTGCCTCGAAAGGTGGTGGAGTCTCCTTCTTTGGAGGTTTTTAAGCAGAAGCTGGATGGCCATCTGTTGGGAGTGCTTTGTTGAATGTTCCTGCATGGAGGGGGGTTGGACTGGATGGCCTCAGTGGTCTCTTCCAACTCTAGGACTTTATGAGTTTTCAAGGTATTTATCATGGGATGATGGTGGCAGTGATGAAGTGGTCTTGATCAAAAAACCTTTATCCAAGGCCTTGCTGAGAGCACCAAACTATTTGCAAAGATGTTTTGGCTCTTGCTTGAATATCATAAATACAACACTGAATTAAGTTGATTTCACTAGGAAGCAGGGAGTCTGGTTCTACCATTAGGCATAATAAGTAAATACTGACAGCTGTGCAACTATTCTCTTGATCCTACGGGGGATCCCTTGATCCTAGAGGACAGGACAATGCATTTGCCACACATTTTTCTCCTGAACCCTTCTGATCTGGCCTGATGCCCTCAGGGGTGGCAAGGATGCTACCCAATTGCCAGTGGAGCTGATGTTTGCATACAGAATGGAGGTGGGGGGCATAATCATGTTCTTTGCTCCAGGCAGCAAAATATCTTGTTCCAGTGCCAGGAAGAAACAAGTGACTAAAGAAGCCTCTGTTTAGAAACTGTCTTGACTCACTTGTCCATCAACATGTTCCCTGCAAACACTTTTTTGTTGTTGTTGAAAGGTTTGGTTTGCCTAGTGGGTTTCAGAGGGCTTCAGAGTTGTGCTGATTGCAGCGCCACTGCTAGCTGCTCATCCTCCACAAAAGAGAACATTTTTGTGTGTCAGATTTTGCAGATCAGAAATGAAAGCACACACAGAGAGAACATTTTGACAGATTCTTGCTGAGTTCAGGGGTTCTCCTTGTTAAAAATGAGACAAGAATTCTTTGTTTAAGGGCTAATCAGAACACACTGGGGCAATAATGTGAGAGATGATGGAGATGCCAGAGGTGGTGGTGGTGGTGGTGGTGGTTACTGGTGACAGATGAGATCTAGTTTATACACTCAGCTGAATCCATGGATAAATCATTTTTCTGGACTGTAGCACTTCATTTTTCAGGTGAGGAACTACATGTCTGAATGCTGTCTTATAGGGGTGGTGGGGAAAGCCTTCTTGCACATAGAAGCATGGTATTTAAGAGGAAACATTGATATTTTCCTCTCTCTTTCTTTGGAAACTGAACAATAAGCAAAGTGGCAATGGATTTACGTATTTAAAATAAGTAGAAAGCTACAGGTAGATCTCCAAGGTGTTTTTTTCTAAGACAGTCTTATTAAAGCAGGGGTCATATTATAGGTCAAAAGTGTAAATACAGGTAAATAGTACCTGTTGAAAATTCTGGGCAGAGGCGAGCTGCCACTCTGTGACATACTGTGATTTTATGTGAATGATGGACACAGAACCAAACAACCCAGGAAGAGTTGCTAGCACAGTCACCAGATCACCCATCTGTCTGAATTCTTCCGAAACTGCAGCGAGCATGGCTGTGCGCAGAATGGTCTATTTCAGGACCCTGGCCAGCTCCTTTCTTCCTTTGAATAGCTTGCTATTTTGCCTAACACATTTATTGGGAGGTTTACATGTATAAGGCTTCGGCTGCAGACAGAAACCCACCGCCAGGCTCCTCCACACCCCATCACTGTTTGATCTATCCCAGCATTGTACAGTGTTGCTTTTTCACAAGGAGCTCTGGTGGGGAGGGGGGTGCGGGAAATAATTGTCATCTTTATCGCTTTCTCCTCCTTGTTGTGGGAGCAACTGAGAAATAAAGCGCTTTTCAGTACAGTGGCTGCCTAGGACATTGAACTACCTGCAGTAACAACAGCAAACATCCTATCCACAGCATCATCTCCCCATGGCTATCAATGGCTTCAGCATTTCACTGTATTCTGTTAGCTCTGGATGGAGGCACTACAGGGTGTTTTAGGTGCAGAGTAAAGGCGCAGAGTACCCAGAGTCAGACAAGGTGTTTTGATATTTCAGATAGAAAATCCCATAAATGCTGTCCCATCTCTGGCAGTAAAATACAATAACACCTGACTAAATAACAATTTTCTGCCCTTTCATGACATTCTAATCCATTGCCTCCGATGGCTGCTTCACTGCCTAGTGATGGGGCTGGTCCTGTCCATGCCAGGCCATGATTCCATAGGAGAGTGAGAAAAGGGTGACCATCACTCCCTTGTGGCAAGCTAATTAAACCAAATTCCTCCCTTTGGCCCCATCTCTCTGGCATTATTGGTGTTAATTAGGAGGAGAAGCAACAGCTGACCTAAAATTTTTGGTCACCGTGGGACTTTGGTTGTGTATATGCACCTTCTAGATCAAGGGTAGGAAAAAAGGTGCTTGGGACTACAAGGTTCATTGGCCCTTGCCAGCATAGCCAATGGTATGATACAGTGTGAGTTTGTAGTTCAAATGATCTACAGGTCCTTCCATATTCTGGAAGACAAGATGATGCTCACTTTGGAAACCAAGTATTTCTAGTAAGTGTTCAAATGGACACAGATCTTTCTGCTGTCCTCATCCCTCTACTTGTTTATAGCCTTCTGACATTTAACTTATTTCCCTAAACATTTACGTTTTTGGATACAGAAAATATTTAGGGCCTTGTATCTGTAAAATAGATTAATGTATGCTATTTTATATATGTATACAGTACAGTATATAACTGAACATCTGGAACCAATGAGAAACATGATGGAACCAGCAAGACAAATGTTCAGTTATATACTGTATGCATATATAAACTTGCATGCATTGTATGTATATATAGAGAGCTGAAATTTACTTATGCCCTAGGGATATAGAGATCCATGAACTGGGAATGGATATATATAATTTATGTAATGCATTTCATAAATAAATAAATAAATACACACACACACACACACATACATATATATACATATATACATATATACATATATATATACACACACATATACATATACTGTACATATATATATACATATATATACATATATATATACATATATATGTATGTATATATATGTGTATGTATATATATGTATATATATACATATACATATACGTATACATATATATACATATATACATATATATATCACAAGTAAGGAAGCAAGTAAATAAGTAACTGAGTAAGTAAGTAACCCCCTGTTGCTTTTCTGGCAGGTTTCCTGTGTGCATTGAGAACACCTGTTGTGCCAGGCTCTGACAAGGATCTCTTCTCTGCCTCTTCCATGGCTTGGTCCCCTGGCTGGCCTCTATAACACCTTGTGGCCCCATCCCTGGGGCTCTCTAGAATGAACATAGGACAACACTGTGACTGAGCAGGTAAGGGGAAAGAACACGGGAGGGAAAGATCTGCTTTATTTTCTGGTGTTCCTTCGTCTTCCTCCACTGTGTACTTTCCCCCCCTCATCCCTCCCACAGGTTTTTCCTTCCGTCTGCCTGGCTGATCTAGCCCACACCAGCTCTTCAGTCTTCACATCTCCGCCCAGTGTTGCCCAGCCTGGCTGTGGCTTGTTTCCACCATGGGAGACATGGCCAACAGTTCAGTGGATTTCTACCCTAAGAACCAGCGGCGAGAGCTCAACCATGCAGGGGGCTTTGGCTGCACCTTGGCAGAGCTGCGCTCCCTCATGGAGCTACGTGGAGCTGAGGCCATCCAGAAAGTCCAAGAGACCTACACTGATGTCAATGGGCTCTGCAGGAGACTCAAGACCTCTCCTACTGAAGGTACTATGATTGGCGGGTGTTTGGGTGGAAGAGGTATGGAGTGCCCATGTTCATGCATATTTTAAACTACTGTTCCAGTATGCAAAATCTTCAACTTTGGCTAGCCCCAGTAACTCAAAATCACAGTGGGATCTTGAAAAGATCTATCCTTCTCAGGGATGTCCTAGTCTAGCAGACTACTTCCCTTAATTTTCAGCTTTAATTTTGCTAATTCTCTTGCTCTTCTGTTTAGACTACTACATTTAAGTTTTTCATTTTTTTATTTTTTTTATTTATTTATTTATTTATTTATTTATTTATACCCCGCCTATCTAGTCATTTTGTGACTCACTCCATGTACCTATAAGCACCAACCAGCACCATTGTGCACTGTACAATATGGATGCTCTAATATCCATGAGGAAGCCCAGAACACACCTGTTGCTCTAGAGTTCTGGACAGAACCTAGGATGGTCCATATTTCTAGTTGTGACTAGATCCAGAGTAGGGAAATTACAGCACTCCAGATGTTGTTGGACTACAGCTTCCACCATTATTAGCCCCATGGGTGATGTGCGGTCGGACTCTAACAGCATCTATTGTGTCACAGGCTCCTCAGCTCTGAACTTGGTGGACCATTCCATTCTGTGACAGCTGAGAACAGAAGCCAAAGATATGCTAACCCCAAAAGGTGGCCGACTTTCCTATCTGCTTCTGTGCCTGTCCCTTTAGCATCAGTTTGGGCTGCAGAAGCTGGCTTGTGGTGATGTATGTTTCTCTCCTATTGCAGAAAGCCTTTCATCTGCTCATTTCTGCATTTAAAACTTTTGCTAAGGACACAGAAGCAGGGCAGGCTTCCCCCCAACTTTTTAGCAGGTTGTCATCCCAAACTAACTCTCACCAGCAGTGATGCAGTTTGATCCTATTAGGCTCTGATCACCATAGTCTGACTGGAAAAGATTCCTCAGTACAAGGAACTAGGAACCAACTTCAAATTCTCTTGGTTCTGTGATAGGAACAAGGTTTACTAGGGAGTAGATGGTGCTGTTGATTAGGATGTTGGAGTTAGGTAGCCACCTGTGCATCACCAAAAAGAGAGAGAGAGAGAGCACTTGAATACTAATTTGCATCGAGTTTTGCATTAATAGGCATAGATGGAAATTTAGAAATAATTACTAACATAATTTAAACAGAAATTTAAACAGAAATACAATGCCTCATTTCATAGTGGTGAGGTTTGCAACCCGGAGGCCTTGGTCTGCTGTCCAAGTGCTTAACTGCTGATGAGCATCTTCAAGGCTCATAGCAAATGAATTTCACACATGAGTTTCCCATAGGCTGTGCATATACCTATCATCACTGATAGCATAGCCTCCCTGATATTTTCAAGCAAAGTGCCCCCAAGTGTGCCCTCTCCCCCCTCTACACACACACCTTGGGTCCCAAGTTGCTCCTGATTAGTAGAAAGAGTGCCTTTGAGATTTTGTGGATGAAAGGGAAGGAAATGGTAGTGAGGAAGCATTCTGAACTTCCCAAATGTGTTTGAAGAAAAGTGGGGATTTACTTAGGAGAGGCACCTGCTGTGTGCTTTCTGCAATCCTCCACTGGAATGAAATCTTCAGAGTGCTCTTGGAAAGAAGAATACTACCACCTTAGGTTTTCTAATGTTACTTTAAAGAAAAGATGGTTACTTTGGCCAGACAATTTGACAAGAGAAAAGACGAATCCTTGAAGTAGAGCCTGCTGGTGGTTATTTTTTTTCCATTTGTCTTCTGCTCACCTTGTATGAATGGTTCCTTCCAGAGAAAAACTTAAGTTTTCAGTATGTGAGGGATTTACAAAAAGCCCTTCAGGAGGATAGGTTCTGTAGAAATGTGTCACCACTCTGCATCTGCCCATTCCTGTTTCACTACGTTTCACTATGTTATAGTATGCACTCCAGATTTATTTTATTTTATTTAAAACATTTATATATTGCCCAATATCACAAGATTTCGGGTTGGGTTACAGAGCCATGTAAAACAATTTTAAAAACACCAAACTTTAAACTTTTAAAAACTAAACAGTTTCGTACACATAAAATCAAATCATTAAAAGCATTAAAAGCATTGCATTAAAACCTGCACAGACAAAGATCCTCAGCCCCCAAAGACTCTAATAAATAAGTATGTTTTGATTTGGCTTGGCACTGAAATGATACCAATGTCGGTGCCAGTTGGGCCTACAAGAGGAGGGCATTTCACAGTAGGGCTGCTACAGCTGGAACGTCCTCCCTTGTGTCTCCTGATAATGAACAGCTCTCAGCAGTGGGACACATAGGAAAGCCTCCCTAGCAGATTTTAGTGACTGGGATTGGGTGTGTTTATATAGGGGAAAGCTCTCCTTCAGGATATCCAGGTCCTGAGCCATTTAAGGCTTTATAGTTCCTCTTTAACACCTTGAACTCAGACTGGAAGTGCATTGGCAGCTGGTATCATGTTGGCTTCAAAAGATGTTTCTGTTAGCAGTTTAGCTGTTGTGCATGGCACCATAAAAGCTATATCTCCATCATCAACATAGGAAATGGCTACAAGCCTCTGTTTTCTGTGATAGATAAACTTGAGTACAAATTGGTTTACTTGTCATATGTAACATGCCCCTTCTCAACTCCGTGTTCATATAGGACAGGGTGATAACTAACAGTGGCTCCCGCACCAACCCAATGCTGGTATTAGTGGCAGGGCTTCCTTATCATCTAGGAATTTGCTGCACTCAATGTACTAATTTCCTCAATGTAAACCAAACTTCCTCCCTTCTTCTTCTTCTTCTACTTCTACTTTTTCTCCTCTCTCTCTCTCCCTCTCCCCCAGTCTAGGAGTTTGTGTTGGATTAGAAGGGCCTTCTAATGAATGGGAGATGGGTGGTTTTATTTATATCCCACCTTTCATTTGTTGGGTCCAATACAGCCCACAACGCTAAAGTGATTATATATATATATATATATATGGTTTTAATCTGGTAACCTGTTGAGTTTGTTTTATATATATATATATATAAAAACAAATTCAACAAGTTACCGGATTAAAACCATATATCGTGTTTCCCCGAAACTAAGTCAGGGTCTTATATTAATTTTTGCTCCAAAAAAGTATTAGGGTTTATTTTCAGGGGATGTTTACTTTTTTTCATGTGCAGCCATCTACATTTATTCAAATACAGACAGTCCTGTCATCTTCTGGTTGCTGCACAATGGTGGAGGGTGGGGTTTCACTTAACTGGGGCTTATTTTTGGAGTACGGCTTATAAATAACAAGCATCCTGAAAAATCATACTAGGGCTTATTTTCAGGTTAGGTCTTATTTTAGGGGGAACAAGGTATATATATTTACTTGAGTGTTGTGGGATGTATTGAACCATACAAGGGGAAAGGTGGGATATAAGTAAATAAAATAAATAAATAGGTATGTAGGTAGGTAGAGTAGGTAGGTCGATTTTCCATATTCAGGGGCCATAAAGCTATCCGTGGCTACTACTCAGGACTATATGCTGCCTTCAGAATGAGGGGAGCCATATAACTAAAGAGCAGCTGCTGGGAATAACAGAAAGCAGGAGCTATTGGTTTCATTTCTTATTTGTTCACCTGCAATAGGTCTTTTGGTTGGCTACATTGGAAACAAGATGCCAAACTAGATTGGTTTCTGGTCTGATCCAACAGGACACTTGCTATGTCATTATGACAGACAGACCCATCTGCCTCTGAGCTGTAGTGCAGAAGGACCACTTTTGTCCAATTTGTTAACAATGTTGTTGTTGACATCATTGTTGTGGTCCTTCTTTGTCACCTCCTCCTTCCTGATCTAATTTATGTTAATTTATTTAGTCTATTCTGCCATTGCATTTGAATCACAGAAATAAAACTGGCTGACCAGATGCTGCAGGCATCAGTTTTAGAAACTGATGCATATTTGGTAGATTTCTGATTCATGTTTTTAGATATGTTGTTTCTGTTTGCAGAGATGCAGAGATAAAAGGGTCAGGTTAAAGTATGGCTGACAAACAAGCATAGATCTTATGATAGCAGCATGCAATCCTGTGCGTTCACTTGGAACTCTCAATGAACTCAGTCCCAGGGCTGGCCTATATATAGTGGAAATGAGATGAGCATTAAATGGTAGAACTACCATACACTAAAATGGACTGTACCAATTCAGTTTGGTGCCAGGGAAAAAAATTAATATTCTGGCACAAAATTCCATGTAAGTAGATACATTGTAGGCCATGTTCATTTTCTGCATAGCAGTTTTCTAGCTGCAAAGAGAGTGCAACTAGAAAATATGATCCACTACCTACAGTCATTAGTAATACAGTCCATTGTACTGTTGGATCATTCCAGCATCTATTTTTGTCCATACCAGGCCTTGCTAGGATCTATTTCTAAGCAAGCATTGTTGAATTGAGTTTATCAGAACTGAGAAATTTGTGGCTCTCTAAATGTGTCTGACATCAACTCCCAGCAGCTCCAACTAGAATTGGTAAAAGTAAAGGAGTGTGGTAATTGTAGCTCAAAAACATTGGGAGGGTGAAAGTTTCCCCATTAATGAAAAATATAAAATGTGGATGTTATTGAGGTGTTCCAACTCGAATGTACGTTCTAAGCAATGTTAGCGCTGCATGAGAGTGCAGTAATCGATATTATACGGTAGAGCAATCAGCATTCCATAAGCAACTCAAAAAATAGGAGCACCACAAACAAAAAATTATACCTTTGAAACTGTCAAGTAGCAGTCAAGATGGTCTACTTGATACCCTCTTCTGCTCACTAACATTCACAAAGTGACACCCTGCAAAGGAAAATCCCAGAATCTTACACATTTTTCATCAGTTAACCACTTTTCACCCAAACACAAGGCATTCGTCAGTGTTTTTTTTCAAGTGTGAATGGTAGTGAGCAGAAGAGGGTATCCTGTAAACCATCTTGACTGCTGCCATTGGTGTTGTTGACATTCAGGCTGGACTTTGCTATGTAAAGTTTGGTGTCCTTTTTTCTCTTCACAACACAGGCATGATATTGTGCAGCAATACTGGGTCATTTCCTGGCTTTTTGAATGGTGGATACGGAAGCACAATATCCCACATTCATAAACCATAGGTTTTTAAAAGAACTGAATATGTTTTACATTCACATTTTCAGGCCCTTGTAAATTCACCAGACCTTGGGCTTTGTGTAGCAGCACTCAACCTGAAATTTTAAGATCTCCAGTTAATATAGCAGGTTTGGGAGGGAGCCATGGAGAGGTACTCTTATTTGGAATAACTAGCCATGGACCACCGAAGTACTGGGCAACCTGGAGTCCAACAACTCTCACCATCCCTACTCATCCCTGCTCATCAGTTAAGGTGGCTGGGGCTGATGGGGGTCAGACATCATTGATGTCTCAGGAAACACTCCTGTGCCCACTGAACCTGGTAACCTGAGTCCTGCTTCTTTTGTTCATGGCAGGAAAAACTTCAAATTATTGTGAATCAACCTACTGTTCAAGCACAAGGGAAGCCTAGAATCCATGACTATGAATCCAGTCGTTTGCATACTTGTTTAGAAGAAGGTCCCATTGTGTCCAGTGGGGCTTGTTTCCTTGCAAGTATATTTAGAAACACAGCCTGAGGAAGTGAAGCAAAAAGTTAGCATACATATTGTCCAGTTGCTAGCACCGTAAACTGATATTCTAGCGAAATTGTCCCATTTATCAGAGCACAGAGAACTTACTTTTTAGTGTATTCACGAAGGCTTTCACAGCCAGGATCTAATGATTGTTGTGGGTTTTTCGGGCTCTTTGGCTGTTTTCTGAAGGTTGTTCTTCCTAACATTTCACCAGTCTCTGTGGCCGGCATCTTCAGAGGACAGGAGTAGCACTCACCAGAGCACAGAGTGCTACTCCTGTCCTCTGAAGATGCCGGCCACAGAGACTGGCGAAACGTTAGGAAAAACAACCTTCAGAACACGGCCAAAGAGCCCAAAAAACCCACAGCAATGATTACTTTTTCGTGTTTGGATCCCAGAATGTCTCAGCCAGCAGGGCCAGTGGGCCAGGAAATTCTTGGAGCTGCTGTCAAAAAATGTCTGCCATCTATGCTCCCTTAATCTTCTGCTTTTTGCTTTCCTTGATGTGGCAAGAAGTGGTCATTGTGCTTCTCAGTGGACATTAGAGGTTTGTGCAAAGAGACACGAACAGAACCTCAGAAGCCAAGCCAACCACATTCAGCTTAATGGGCCATGAAAGATAGATGGCCCACCCTTTCTCTAGGCAGTTTGACCCAATGCTCAATATACTTTCCTGGCTATTGAATAAACCAGCTTCTTTTCCAAGGCCTCACTTCATCAAAGACAGGAAAGGGAGTGAAAAGGTAGTCAGAATGCTCTGGCTTTGTGCTGGCCCTGTCAGACCTAAAGACTCTGATGTCAGATCCCTCCTGCTTTCTCATTTATCCAGTTCTATTACAAATGACAAGAGCGAAGAGAGGGAGCTGTGTGTTCTTAGGCAGGGGTGGTGAACCTTTAGCTTTTTGAATGTCGTTGCACCGGAGGTCCTGTCATTTCCAGCCATTCCCAGTGGTGAGGGATTATGGGAGTTGTAGTCCAACAACGTTTGGAAGGACAGCTGTTCCTCACCTTTGCAAGGATGCTCTCCTTAAATGTAGTGGATGACTCTCTCCCATTAATAATATTGACATATTCTTCAGCTGCTTTTCCAACTAGTGTTTGTATGCTGAGTGAAAGAGGGATGATACAACTTGACCTTTGCTTCAGAAATGCTATAGGTTAGCTCTGGTCTGAGGTGATACTGATAAAATTAAGTTGGTTTTGGTGGAGTTATGGCCTGAATAGAAATATCTAAAACACTCAAGAGCTTTTCAAAAGAGCAAAAGTGATATAATAGTTCAGATACTTTAAAATTATACATTCATCATAGCATGAGAAGCTGCATGTAAAGTTTGGGCCAGCCCTGCTTCTTACCTTGTCTAAGAACCATGCACTCAGATGAGGTAAGAAGCAAGGCTGGCCCAAACTTTACATGGATTTTGGCTCTCGATAACGGGCAACAGACTGTTATTGCCTTATTATTGTTTATTATTTTTGGCATTGTTTTAATGGTGAAAGAGGAGAGCTTGTGTGATTTACTGTCTCAGGTGCTAAAATAACTTGATTGGCTTTGTGTACACCTGCACCTGGGTCAATGGGGGTGCCATTTGCATCCCTGCTTCAGGTGACAACAGATTTCTCAGTCAGCCTTGGTCAAGAGCAAGACAGAAATCTATGGCAACCCATCTTGGGTTAACACAGTCCTGAGACTCCCAGATGACCCAAGAAAGTGGATCATACTGTAGCTCTTACTCTGAAGGAGCCACACTGTAGCCAGGTCAACACTGTGGACCATGTGGGGCAGCGCCAGCCAAGACATTTTACTCCTTCAGACAAAGGACAAGATTGTGTCCATGCAATGCATTCGACACACTGAAATAGCTGTTGGATTTTCCTTCAGCAATGGTGAGAGTACAGCAGGCCAATTTAGAACAGGCAAGGCTGCACAGCACAGACAGCTCCGTCTCTCCACACTTCACCATGTTGGCCTGCACACACCATCTCCCATCTAACATCCACACACACACACACATGTGAAGAAGCTACCTCATTTTGTTTAATGGCGGGACCACCCCAAATTTGAGGCAGTGGCTAACAGACAAAACCCACCTTCCTGTCCTTCCTGTAGCACTGTTGAAAACCAAAGATAGCTGTGTTGGGCTGAAATGTGCAACTGTGAGGATACATTCACCTATCAGATATCGGATTCCAAAAAGATATGTGCAGATTCAGAATGGAGAAATTAAGAGTAAAGAGAACAGCAATATAACATAGTGAGTTACTTATTTCAGGAATTTGTGTCCTCATCAAATAAACAAACAAACAAAAAGGTCTCCCTTACTGGCTTATAAAAATTAGCAATTATACCACAGGCTTACACTCCAAAAAGACAGGAAACATAAATAAAAGGTATGGAATAAAGGAAAAAAAACAATTGTGATGGCAACAGCTGAGGTAAATTTAGATGCCCCAATAGATAGAAATCTATCTATTCTGAATCCTACTGGTTATCTTCCTTCTGGCCTGGATTCTTTTTTGTTGGTCTTTTCCAGTTCTTCTCTTTTGCTTTCTCTTCACGAGTTCAGTGGCTTAATTGGCTTTTCCTTTCACCCCTTGGGAGACATTATTTCTCAGAATCCCTTCTGGCAGCAGTTGGAATAGGGAGAAAGAGATTAATACTGGGAGCCAGATTGTGGTTGGGTCTTAAAAGACAGGATACACAAATAAAGGTTTGAAATGGAGAAAAGGGGAAAGGATTCTTCAGTCATCCCCTCAGGGCTTACAGAGGCGGAGGGAATGGTCAGGAGAAGTTTGTGGCTAAGACTGCACTTCCACTGTGAACCTTTTTGGTGACCTTAGGCTAGTAGCCGCTATATAACTAAAGGCCTGAGGCTCTGAGATGATGGCTTGCTTAAAGCTACATAGTAAGTTAGAATCTACACACACACAAATCACTACCTCTGCAATGCCAGGATTATGATCTACAGTACGTACCTTGAAAGACTCTGTACTCACCGTGGTGTAGTGGATAGAGGCATGAACTAGGATGCTGGAGACTAGGGTTCAAATTCCCACTCAGCTATGAAAACACATGGGGGGGGGGTCTGTGGAACTAGTCAAACCACTCCTTAAATGTCTCATTTACCTTGAAAGCCCTATTAAGGTCACTATAAATCCATTCCAATGTGACAGCACATAACTATGTTGAACAACTATAATAAGGATTACAGTAATAATGTATGTTAAGCTTTTCAAGCACTTTGAAAAGTGCTGTATAAATAGAAAATAATATTGCTGTATTACTTCATATTTAGAAGCCTATCATGCCAGTCACCCATCATGGTGTAGGAGAGATAGTTATCCTTATTCAGTGAGGTGAAACTATTCTGTACATGCTGAGTTGTACCCTTTTCTTTAAAAAAAAAAAAACTCCATACAATGAGCCTTCACTACTAAGTCTTGACACTAACTGCACTATGTATAATAAAGTGTCTGTACATTTCTTTCAAGGAGACAGGGGGAGTGTGTGTATGTGTATATACTTGGCTGTTTAAAAGAAGATATTGCTGCCTTTCTGGTCCTGATTTGAAGCATGATTGAACGTAGTGGAAGCCAAGGTATCCTATAATGATATTTAAACACTGTAATGCCAGGGCTCAGTACAGTGAAAAGACTGCCCCTAAACATGTGCAGAGTTGAACCCTTTCCCCTCCCACCTCACTAGTGAATAGCATTTGCAATTGGGAGGCAGGATGTCCGGTTCCCGAGGCAATTCCTCTGGGGTGGAGAAGTCTAGGAGAAATGTTTCGGTGTGGATTTGAAGAAGGAAGGGAATACTGACCTTGCCAATGACTCACGTCCTTATGGGCTGCCATTTGCAATCTTGCTGTGCCCATATTTGTTTCCTACTTTCTCCTATTCGTTTCTAAGAAACAAAGTGAGGGGGGAGCCTTGCTCTGCTTTCTTCTTCTCATGCAGATATTTTTTTCTTTCCTCTTTCCCTATGTGGAGCCCTTGTTTTCAAGAGTATGGAGAGGTCGCCATGTCTGACCGGTCATTGGGGAAGTAGACAAACTCATAGCAATCCGGTTCTGCTGTCTGTCAGCCCGCCTGTCTCCATCGCTCTCGCTCTCTCTGCCGCTTTCCCCTTGAATTGTCCTTGAGGTTGCGGCAGCAGCAATAGCAGCAGCCGGGACTGGCTTTCTTTGCTGCAGGGAGCTGCAGGCTCCTTTCCCATCACACAGAGAGAGGGAGGGAGGGAGAGATCACGCAAATGAGAGGAGGGCAGTGTGCAGGCCACTGCAGTGGTGGGGAGCAATCAAGGAGGGCCAGTGTATGCCAAGGGATGGGGGAGCAAGTCTGGGAGAAAGCTGGGGAGAAGCAAGCAGAGGAAAGAGCAGCCTCCCGTAGCAATAGCACACCGGCTGTCATACCACAAAGCCAGAGGCAAAACAGGACTTCTGTGCCTTTAAATGGGGGGGGGTCACAGAGGGAGTTCTGGATGATGCCACTTTTTCTTTATACCACATGATGAGCTGCCTCTATCAACCTTTGCTTTTGCACCCATGGCTAAATGGGTTGGCAGAGGGTCGTTACACTGAATCTGAGTCTGAATAAGACAGAGGCAGTATTGATAGTCGGTTCCGTGAGCACACCTGTACAACGGCTAAGAACATTTTATTAGCATTGTTATTTGTTTCAGCTAGTTTGCCAGCTCTGGCTTCCCTTGAATATGGATTGCTTAGTTATACCGATCCTTTCTTTGATAACACCTGGGCTGGCTTTCTGCAATGCTTTATAAAGTGGACTGCCCTTGAGAACAGTCCAGAATACACCTGCCAAAACTTTGGCTCTCTTGTCTAGATGGGGCTGTATTGTATACATCAGCGTTGAAGCAGCTGCATGGGCTGGTGTTTCGCCACTCCCCAGCCCAGTTTATGACCTTGGTGCTTGAACCCAAAATGGCTTGAGTTCTCTGAAGGAAACTCTCCTTATAGATCAACCTGTGCATTCACTTTAAATCATTGTAGGAGGGCCTCTTTATTATTCTATTTGACTTCCTTCAAATACCTCCTGCAGAGAGAGAACTTGAGTCAACATGGCACTCTCTTCAGAGCCAAGTTGAAAACTTTTTATTTGGCTTTACATTGAAACCTGCATTTAATACCTGGATGAAATAGTTCACCTCTCTTTCTCTGCTTTATTGTACTGAAGTTCAGTGATACGCTGTCTTTATCATTAGTAAATATTTGGTTTCTGTGTATACGGTCCTGAAATTCTTTTCTGATTGAAGGTACCGGCTCTAAAATTTAAAAAAAGAAAAAGAAAAAATTGGCAAAATTAATACTAAGATTCATTTAGATACAGTTCTGTCTCCATTTATATTTTTATAAAAGCTTTCCTATTGTCATAATCATATTGTTGCTCTTATTGTTATGCACCACAATTCTCTGCATGTTTACTCAAAAGTAAATCCCACTGGCCCTAACCCTGTCTGCTTGCATCATTGTGTAATAGTGATCGCATAAGCACTTCCCTTGGCTTGCGGGCTCACATTCACATGCAAGGGATGGAATGAAGGGGAGCTGGCAGGAGAGGGAACCATTGCATGGCTGCCCTTAGGCCAGCTCCAGATTAGCTCCACTGCAGTCAGTGGGGCTGGCCCTCTAATAAGTGCTTGTGGGTGATAGTCTCATTGTCCTTTGGGTAGCCGAGTACCCTCTTTTACGAAGGACAGTCCTCTGGAAGGGCCCTTTGATTGAAAAGATGTCCAGTGCAAGTCCCAGCTTTTTTTAAAACACACACACACATCTGAAGGGAGAGCGACAGGGGCCTTGAAGCTGCCTATTCACACTGAGTAGGGCACATGGGTGAGCTGGACACAGTCTGCCCTGCTGTGCTGAGGAGCATTGTTTTTCCTACAGAAATCATGGTAATTATTTCTAATTATTTCCTCGTCCCTTGGGGCTGCAGGCAGGTGGTGGACAGGGCTGAGAAGCCAGTGGTGGATGAGACCAGAGCCAAAAGTAGGTGAGCCCCACCCCTTCTGTCTGCCTCTGCCGCTTCTTTCCCTCTTTCTCTTTCTCCCCCTCTTCTTCCTCCTCCTCTTCCTCTCCCTCTAGCGGGTGTCTGAGGAAGGTGCAGGTTGCTTTTCCAGAGGCAGGACCATTTGCAAAGGACCTGTAGAAGCAAAGTGAAGGGCTGCAGTTGGCTGGCCTCTCTCCCTAGATGGTTATTCATTAGGAGCACCTACGGGTGCCTACATCACTCACTTCACACTAAGGGATCAAAAGACAATTGCTGTCAGAAATCTAATAGCCTTTTATGGCGAGCAAAACTTGTAAAATTACTTTGTGTTATACATAACCCCAGAATCCCTCAGCCACTGTGATTAGCATAACTTTTTCAAGTTCTGACATAGAGCATTCATGGCCTTGATTGATTAAAGCAAGAGGAATGGCTCCCGGTGTCCCTGGATCTTCTTTTCCCTGGCTCTGGGAGTTTCGTGGCACCTTGTTAGAGGGATGAAGATAAAGGGGGGGGGGGTTGCTGTTGATCTACTGGTCTCTTCCCGGACCAGCTGTGGAAAGAATTTGACAAGAGCCCCTGACTTGTGATTCCTGCTGACAGCCTAGGTGTCTGACATTTTCAATATTTAACAAAGCCCTCCCACTCCTCTAAGTCCAGGGCACAGCGAAAGGAAACAAAGGAAGAGAGGACCACTGGCAGAGCTGCCCTGAAGTCCTTTCATCTCACAGGAGCCATGAGATCCGGGCCTGTGGTGAAGTCCTCCTCCTTCGCTGCAGGCACCCACCCTTTGAAAGGTCTCTGTCATACCAGTTAGAAACATATCTTGCTATATGGCAATGCTCTGAGCATTGCTGTCACACTTTTTTCAGAGATTACGTGGGGGAGACCCATCTCCAAGGTTTCATCACTGAAAAGGGGGGTGGGGAGCTCTTATTACCATACAGCAAGAACTGCCCCTGAACAACATAAGAAGAGCCCTGCTGGATCAGGCCAAGGGACCGTCTAGTCCAACTTCCTGTATCTCACAGGGGCTCCACCAGAGGCCTCTGGGCGTACACGAGAGGTATCTCTCTAGATACCTCTAGATACAGCAAGCCCTCTCCTCTCATAACATAGTTAAATTCTCTTCTCCACACCTATTTTACATAGTTCAACTGACCATCACCCTTTGACCGCATAGATCAACTTCAGAATGCCTTTGTGTAATGCTTAATCTCAGAACGCATCTCGTGATACAACAGTTACAACATCAAGCAACAATTTATAGCATTATTTGTTCTCTAAAAGGTGACAGGAGCAAGGGAAGCCCAGTGCTGGCATTTGATTACCTGTGTGCATGCACTGAGACAATGCCATAACATTTCCTGCCAAAAATACCAGAGATTTTCTAGCATGCAGCACTTTGGGGCGTAAAAAGCACCAGGAAGTAGCGAATTCCCCCCACATACAACACTGAGCCCCAATCTGAAGTAGGTTGGGCAAAGGTCCTGCACTGGAAGTATGTGTTTGCTTGTTTTCTCCAAAATAAATATGGCTAGGACAGGCATTGCTTGTTGAAAGGCCAGGCTGGCATCCTATGGAAGCACATGTGTCCATACTAGTTCATACTTCTATAGACAGAAGGCAGCGAATCTACTGTGTTCTATGGTGGACTGATTGACAGGGGTTTGTGATTCTTAGTTACTTAATAAGAAGAATATAAAACTTTCACCATTGGCTGTCCCATACCCAAAATGTAGGCTACAGAAATGTAAAGAATGGGTAAAACCAAGGAACAGATACCTGTCCAGTAGCACTTTGAACTCAGCTCTGTTTCTGAAAACAGAGCTGTTTCTGAAATTCAAGATTTAAATCTGTGCTCAAAGGCATCCTTTGTTCTTATTTCTCTGTCTATACACCTACACCATTTTGCACCTTTTGTTATGTTTTGAGAAGTCCAGTTACAAACAAACCAAGAAACCCTGCAGGATGTGAAGTTTCCCCACCTCTGCTGTACAAAGGACCAGCCCTCCTATTAGGCAAAAGTGAGTTGATCGCCTCAGGAGGCAGATGCTGGTGTTTCCTAGACTCCACTAGCTCCTCTCTCTTATCATACAAACTGCCCTTAATCCCCTCAAATAGCCGGATGCCTCTGATTCATTGGAGGATGCTTTCATCTTACTAGTGCTCAAACAAGATTCAACTGACAGTCCATATGGCTTCCGTATGTTGCCTAGAGAAAGGGCACCATTTTGTCCTTTCCCTTTCTTGGGCTGCTCTTGGTTGTACATGTTCCCTTCTTTAGGTTTTAGCCTCTCCTCAGGTCATCCATGAAACCTGGTGGAGCAGGGTGCACTGATGCAACCTGACTGGTGCATTGTATATAATTGCACATGCCTGAACATTACAATACTGAAAAAAGGGTAAATTGCAACTGGGCATAGCTCATTTGGCAATAGCACATATGACTGGTTGTGGTTTCTGAGTATCCTGTTGAACAAAATAACAAATGCCTTTGACTAGATATAGTAGCCCGACCCAAGTGGGGTCTCATTAAAAGACAGGCTCTTTAGATCAAATGGAGCAATATGTGTCCCGTTCATTGTCTGCACATCTTTTCAAATATGATCTGATGTGTTTGGGGCCTTTCCTGCTCATTCTGCTAAGTGTGGCATTAGCCTTCTGCCTCGAAATTTTACCCAGGTTGCACCACTGCTATGACTAAACCTAATCTATAGCTAGGCAGATTTTTTTTTCAGTAAACAACCAAAAAGAATTTGAATTTCTTTTTGTTTTTTCTCATGGGGTGGGAAGGCTGTCTTGATGTATTGCATAGGGGGCCTTAAAATTGGATGGCAAAGGACCCCGATGCTTGGATGCCACCTGCCCTTGGTTCATTACAACATCTAAAATGTTTAGGTAATCAAATAAACACAAACAAAAATGTTAAAACGGCAAAAATTAAAATGTTTCAAACAACGAACAAAAATTAATTAAAGCCAAAGGTATCTTTAAAAAGCTTTTGGAGCTGGTCATCAAAATGTTGACAGCAATGCAGCCATATGGGCCTCCACTGTGATGTCTCCATAGTGTGGGTGCTGCAGTCCATCAATTCTCACTGAACCACTATTCATATCTCTCCCTTCTGCCCAAGGGTTCATGATGGCACGTACAGTCTTTTTGTTCCTTCTCTGTTTTATTGGTAACAACAGCCCTGTGAGACAGTGATTGGCCCAGGATAATGCCCTGAGCTTCCAGAAAAGAAGCAGGATTTCCATTTTTGTGTCTCTCCATTTCCAATACATGTAACAACTATATCACACTGATAAACCTTATGCCTGGGGTTTGTCACTTGATCCATGGCTCTTAAATGACTGAATGCTCCCGCACACCAGAACAAATGAATAAACAACTATTTGTATAGAGCAGCATAATATATCAGTGTCATGAATTCTAGCTCAAGCCAAAGAGAGTGAGAATGTGGGAAACTAGATATTAGTTCTTCATTCGTACTTAAGACTTGAATCTCATCTTCCTTCCAAAAAGCTCAAGGCTACATATGTGGCTCTCTTCATTCCAGCTTTAATGCTCACAAGACATCTGTGAAGTACAGTACGTCACACTAAGACATTATGAATGGCCCAAGCACACTCTGTGACGTTCATAGCCAAGTGAGAATCTGAACCCTGGTCTTCCTACTCCTAGTTCCAGTATTCTGTGTATTACACTATGTAGACCAGGAAGGAGCAACTCCAGATGTTTTTGGAGAATAGCTCCCATCATCCCTCAGCATTGGCTGGGTTTTCTAGAGCTGAGGGTAATCATAAGCCAATAATTTAGGGAGGGTCAGTTTGTTCACCCCATAATTCCAACAAACACTGTTTTTGCACATATTTCCCCCCTTGTAATGTTATACACTACTTCCAGTATTTGAACAGTAAATCAGGCCTGAGCCTGTTGTAAGACCCCACTGGTGTCCTTCTGTACCACCCACACTCACTGTCTTACATCAACCTGGTCTCTCTTCCATTCCCACAGGTCTCTCCGACAACACAACTGACCTGGAAAAGAGAAGACAGATCTATGGACAGAACTTCATCCCCCCAAAGAAGCCCAAGACCTTCCTGCAATTAGTATGGGAGGCACTCCAGGATGTGACACTGATCATTCTCGAAATTGCTGCCATCATCTCCCTGGGGCTGTCTTTTTATGCCCCACCAGGTGAAGAGAGTGAAGGTGAGTTGTAGCCCTCCTACTCCTATGTTAACAAGATCTCCGGCTGGATAGAGCTTTCATCTTGAGGAAGTCCGGGGGCCATTCTTTTTAGCTGCCCAGTGAGTTTACTTACACTTTGGCCTGAAAATACCAGCAGTTCAACCCAATGTGGGAGAGAGTAAAGGATCGTGGTAATCCACAGCTCCTAGGAGGCCAACGGCAAAGCTTTCGAACAGTGGCTCCCAACGTTGGATCCTCAGATGTTCTTGGACTACAACTCCCAGAAATCCTGACCAGCACAGCTAGTGGTGATGGCTTCTGGGAGTTTTAGTCCAAGAAAATCTGGGGACCCAAAGTTAAGAACCACTGCTTTAGAAGCTTTTTTTTTTTAAGACAAAGGAGTATCATGACATGACAGAAGCCATCTATATCTGAGTAGTGAGAAGATGATATTCTGGAGTCTGCCACTGACTCAGTTACAGTCAACTTCAAAATTAGTCTATATTCATTCTTCTGAAAAGTAACTTTCTAAGTTATAATTCCTCCCCACCCTTTATATTAGATCATCGTGCTTTCCTGGAACATCAGTTCCATTGGCAATAATTTATGTCAGTTACCTTGCTCGAAATTGCTAAATTCTGCACTTCTCTGTGCTGCCTGATCCATACTATATCACCAATTCAGTTAACTTTTTATTTGTTTGTTTGTTTATATGTCATTCTTTAAAAATATAAAGAGCTTTTTTGATCCTTACTGCTTTCATTGGTACAACCATTCAAGGTAGAGAACTATTCTGCCCATTTTAGAAGTAAAAAATATAGGCAGAGTCAAGGGCATGCCACCAGTCATGCTTCCTGCCTTGACTTTACCATCCTTTCCTCGGCACCACCAGTACTTCAATGCACCACAGATCCATGATCCACTTAGGGCAACCTTGCGAAATGATTCTGTCCTCTGCGGTCTTCAACCAGTTGATCTGCAATACAATTAAGATATTCATCAGTTATATTTATGGAACATAGTTTTGAAAGCTATATGACATTGAGGGTATATCCATACTAGAGAAGGGGGAAATTATTTTCTACGCTTCAGTTCCTCTCTAATTATTTTTTAAACTGGGGGAACTGAAGGGTTCATGGTGCTGGATGGGAGTTGCATCATGGGCCCAGTGGGGTACAGCCCCCTAGCCAAATTTTATCTACAGTGGTGCCTCGCTAGACAATTACCCTGCATGACAGTTTTTTCGCTAGACATTGACTTTTTGCGATCGCTATAGCGATTCGCAAAACAGTGATTCCTATGGGGGAATTTCGCTGGACAATGTTTGGTCCCTGCTTTGCAAACCAATTTTCGCTAGACGACAATTTTGACAGCTCCCTCCGCGCTCGCAAAACAGATGTTTTCGGGACCTAAGCTTCACAGACAGCTATTTAAACACCTGATCGGCAGTTCACAAAGCGGCTTTCCTATGGCCGATCTTCGCTAGACAACCATGATTCTTCCCCATTGGAATGCATTAAACAGGTTTCAATGCATTCCAATGGGGAAATGCTTTTTGCTAGATGATAATGTCGCTAAACAGCAATTTCAGTGGAACGGATTATCATCGTCTAGCGAGGCACCACTCTACTCTGCATTAGAAGGACCTAGGGTTGTGCAACCTGGTCCTCTGGATGTGTCCTAATATAGCTTCCACATTTGTCAGCAGTGTGGTCTTGGAAAGCTGGACAGTTATGTGATACTTTCTTTTTTTCCCCTCCCCTTTACCAGCCTGTGGGAATGTTGCTGCTGGTGCTGAGGATGAGGGTGAGTCTGAAGCTGGCTGGATTGAAGGTGCTGCCATCCTGCTCTCGGTGATCTGTGTGGTGCTGGTAACGGCCTTCAATGACTGGAGCAAGGAGAAGCAATTCCGGGGTCTGCAGAGCCGCATCGAACAGGAGCAAAAATTCACAGTCATCCGCAATGGACAACAGGTCCAGATTCCTGTGGCTGAGCTGGTCGTGGGGGACATTGCCCAAATCAAATACGGTAAGTAAATGTGGTCAAGCAGATTAGGGTTTCCTTAGGGTGAGTCTGCTAAGCCAGGACTGGTGCTCAGGAGACACACTGGATGATATATCGGGCAGTTAAGTCCACTGACACCATCAAAGCAACTGGGACGTGATGTCTTCTAGGGTTGGCCATTCTCTCAGTCCCTTCTACCACCCTCAGATGAACATCCGGTGGGAAGGTATGAGAAGCCTTTTGTGGTGGTTGCTTCTAAACTCTGGAACTTATTTTCAAGGAAGAATAGACCATCTTGCTTTTTTCCTTCCATTGACAGGCTAAGGGTTTGGATTCAGGCAAGATTTTTTGACAATTGATGGCTGCTGTTAACCCTGTTGGTTCTCTGCTCTATGGATTTGTTTTAATTATTCTTTAATCTACTTGTATTTTACTATTCCAATTACTAATTCTTATTCTGATCTGGTTTGAGCCCTGTTTTTTCGGGGGGGATGAGCTAAAAAATCCAGTCAATTAATCAATCAGTTAATCAACCAGCTGATCTTGAAAATCAAGAGCCACTGTGCTGTAGCAGTTAAGTTTGTTAAACTCCAGAGGTCCATGTTCTTGTCCTAGTAAGCTGTGAAACATGCACGGCAGTCATGCTCTTGCTCAGCTTGACCTACATCACAGATTGTTGTGAGAATGAAATGTTGTGGAGAGCCATTTATATCACCTAGAATTTATTAGAGGAAAAGTGGGATAGAAATGTAATTGAGAAGAATCCCAATAGCTGCTCAGGAATTCTCAAGTTCTTCAGCTGCAGTGTCAAATGGGGATGGCTCGTAGCTGTGGAGCATTTGCTAAAAAGACATCTCTCATAGTTGTGGGGTGTGGATGTGTCATCTAAGACAGTGGTCCTCAACCTTGGGCCTCCAGATGTTCTTGGACTTCAACTCCCAGAAATCCTGGCCAGAAGAGGTGGTGGTGTAGGCTTCTGGGAGTTGTAGTCCAAGAACATCTGGAGGCCCAAGGTTGGGGACCACTGATCTAAGAGGATGCAGAGGAATCTACAGGAGGAACCATAATTTGATATGTTTCTGTGAATTGGCAGCTTTTCCATTATGGGGGAGGCTCTGGCAACACTGGCCATATTTTCTATACATAGCATGTGGGTGGAATGGGGTTAAAGAAATCAGCACCCATAGTAGTTCTGCGAAACTGGAGTTAGTGATAGGATAGAAGAAAGTACCTGGAGATGACTAACAGTGCAATCTTGTGCATGTCTGTTGAGAAGTGACAACCACAGAGTCTTATGGGACTTAAAAAAACAACAGAGTGTTTCTTTACAAAAACCAAATGTAGAAGAGATTATACCTTTATTTAGACTTCTAAAAATCAAACATTCAGCACAAGCTTTCACAAATAAAATTCACTTCATCAGGCACAGGGTAGAAAAATTATAAATAAATGTCCTAAAATGGTCATCACAGCAGATGTCTGGCAGACGTATTGCTTAAGGTGAACTGAGGGCTGGTTTCAACCAGTTGGTGTGCGTGTGTTTTTAAATGTCTCACCCCTTGGTGCCATTTGGTTGGAATTTTCCACTCAACCTCCAGGATAGGAGGTATTCCCTGAATGTACTGGATGGGACTTATTCTTTCTAGGTAAGTGGGCATAGAATTGCAGCTTACAATGTTGAACCTATTGCTGTAACTTCTTTTTTTTTTCCCAGGTGATCTGCTTCCTGCAGATGGAGTGCTGATCCAGGGAAACGATCTCAAAATTGATGAGAGCTCTTTGACAGGGGAGTCAGATCACGTACGCAAATCAGTGGAGAAGGATCCCATGTTGCTGTCAGGTATGAGGCAGAGCAATAGGACTTTAAGATCTCCAAAAGCAGTCCTTCTCTCTGTTCCTTCAGCCAGCCTGACAGGAGCATGTAATGAGGATATGAGAAATGTTTATAGCTGCCCCCAAAGTCTGCCATTCCTTTTCCAGGAAAGCTGAGAAGAGGTACTTATCCAGAAAATCAGAAAGACCCTTTCCTGATTGGGGTACAGGGCACTTTATCCTCGAATGAACAATGGAGTCCAGATTTTCTAGCATCTCAAGTTGGTTGTTGTGGGTTTTTCGGGCTCTTTGGCCGTGTTCTGAAGGTTGTTCTTCCTGACGTTTCACCAGTCTCTGTGACCGACAACTTCAGAGGACTGGAGATGAAAGCCTTCAAGAATACTGTCTTGTCCTGTGTTGATTCCAGTCACCAGTGCAGATGTCTGCTTTGTTTAAAAAAAGTTATTTGGGATACACTGACATAAACACAACATATAGTGTTTCCCCACATGGATGGATCCCAGAGCCCATTTACTGTGCTCTATTCTAGAGGGAAACACAGATCCTGGCAACAAACTATGATTCATTCAAGAGTATATGTCTGCAATTACTGATTAGAGCTGATGTTACTATTAAGTAGTGTGAGGCAAATGCCTCAGGTGGCATTTACTGAGAGGTGGCAGCAGGTCCCCCAGCAGTTCATCCTGCGATCCTTGGCCATTCTCAATCAAACAGCTATGCATTCCACATGGCCTCTCTTGCACTTCCTAAACAAGTGTACTGCCCTTAGGTGTGGTGGATGACACTGCCCCACCAGAGGTATGCATATAAGATTCAAATGGCAGCCCAGGAAGCCTCTGGCCATGGGACAGAGAGGCTGTCATCTTGTCTTTGCCTCAAAGGTAGCAAAATCTCTACTGATGTTCTTATAGAGAAGCCGCCTTTAACATCGGATATCGGCATTCCCTAGAACTCAATTTGAGAGCCACTGCCGCAGATCTTCATTGCTAATGGCATGTGGTTCACATGGTATGCTGCCGAGGCCCCTAGGGCTTCACTGATGCCCACCCTGACCTGCAGGATCTGGTAATGAACCCAGGGAATCTGACCCTTCTGCTCCTGATTTGGTTTCCAACTAGCAGACTTTCCAATTTCCATCTGATGTCCCTCTGACTCTTCCTTGGATTTCCCAGGCACCCATGTCATGGAGGGCTCCGGCAGGATGGTCATCTCAGCTGTTGGTGTCAATTCACAGACTGGCATTATCTTCACTTTGTTGGGTGCTGGTGGAGAGGAAGAGGAAAAGAAAGATAAGAAAGGTAAGGTCTCCCCCTCTGGCCTCAGTAAGCTTTTTGCTCATGTATGTTGGTATTCTTTGTGATGCATCTCAGCCTTCATGCCTTGTCTGCCATCTTGTTTGCCAAGATGACAGATCCATCTCCTCATCCACAATGTTTTCAGCGCAAGCTTCTGACATCTATGGTCAAAGCATAGTAGTAATAAGTCAACATATGTCATCACGGTTACAAGATGACTGGAACCTCATTAAAAATATTGCCTTTGAGGTAATCAATTCATTTAAAGGGGCATGTTCAACTTCACTGCCACCATTCCTTATGCAAAAAACGCTGTACCTTCGAATAGTCAGTACTTAGTATTCAACTTTCATAGTGAGTTGCTGCTGGAGCCACTGCTATCATATTAGCTCAGAGGCACTGATACATCACTATAGCACAAGCATTTGGCTGGCTGCTGACTGACCCTGTGCCACTAGATCATTCAGTTTTGTGTAGTTGTTTTGCAGGGATGTTCTCATAGTGGCAGAAACATATCTGGATTCAGAGCCTTGCAGGGGCTGGGATAGAATCTATACTGGTGTGGACAATACATGGCCTTACAGATGCTCTTGGACTGCAACCCTGTACATTCCACCAGTCCTCCCTCCTGGGGCACCAATGGGGCTAGGGGCCCCTGGCAATAATTCCATAAGCTCCAACTCAGCTTCTTGGCTCAGAACAGCTTTTATTAGTGGTATAGCATTACTTCTCTGCCTCCCCCCCCACACACACACACACACCAGTCTCATGGGGCTGAATTATAGCCTCTAAACCTTTGGGCACCACTTGCCAATGTGTGAACCCAGTTAACTTCACTGGAGGGCCCCAGAGTCCAGATTCTGGAAAGTAGGAAGGAGAGGAGAGCTTAGGTCCAGGACTCACCTCTTTTAGGGAAGGCTTGTATAGATGAGCAAAAGAAGTCAAGCCCTGCAGCTTATCTCTACCCATCCTCTCCCTTTGCATCACTTGCCTCTCCTGGGCTGTGGCGGTGTCCAGGCTAACACAGCCTTGTCCAAGCATGTGGCTGGTGTCTTTGGTGTCTTACTCCTGCTGCAAGTGAAACCCAGTGAGCGTAGATAGCTTTCTTCTCTTACATCTTCTCACACTTCTCTTTGAAGATAGGCCACCACTCTGTGCCTTCCCCGTCCTGCTCTTCTCTTCTCATTGACCCTGCCCTCCTCCAGCTGTTCCTTGTCGGGCATGCAGATCTCCTTCAAGTTGCACACACGTCCTCCCTGCAGCTTGATACTGAGGAAACCCGCCCTGATTTCGGCTGCCTAATATTTGCGTGCTTCAGCCTGATGGCTCACTAGGGGTGTGTGCCCACACCTTCTCACAAACTCGCATATAATCCTCACCATTTACTGTGCTGGCTAAAGCTACTGGGACTTGCAGCCCATCAGCATTCAGGAGGCTACACTTTGCCCACTCTAACCTATAGCCTGGAACCATCATTGGTCTTCTGGATCTAGATGGCAATTGTGTTCAGCTTCTGCCACTATGTGTAACAGCTTTACAGGAATATATAATTCTCCAGATGTCAGAATACAGTCTTCATCAGCCCTAGGAACCACAGTCCATGACAAGGAATCACAAGAGCTCTAGTCCAGCAACATCTTCCCCCACTCCTTACTTTACCAGCTTCCCCTTTCCCTCCCATTTTTTGATGGGACCCTCACCTCTCCCTGACCCTAACCTGCCCAGGGACATCTCTCTCTCTTTTTTTTTTTCAGGTCTGACTGCAGTTTACAGACCTTTGCTTGCACTTCTTGCTTATTCCCATTCCTGCCCTTCTTGACAGAGCTGAGCTTTCTTCGGTTTACTTGGTCCCCTGGTCTTTCTTCTCATGGTGTCTTCCACGGCCATCTCCACAGGTTGCCCACATCAAATTCTGACCTCTGCTTGCCTCTTGACCTGCTGTCCCCATTTTGCCTCTTCATTCAAAAATGTGACTGAAGGTTTGCAGGCCACTTCTCTCGCCTGGAAGATTGGGAAGCAAACCCATTCCTATTCCTCCACCCATTAAGCACCGAACACAATTGCCATTTAGACATTCTTTCTGGCAGCTGACCCATGAACCGCTTCCTCTTGCAGCTGAGGAAATTGCAAAGGACCCAACCACTTGTGTGCAAGGTGCTGAATCATGTGTTTCTTTCCCGTGTGATAGGCATGGCTCTTAGATAAAAAGAAGGACTGCCAGTTCCTTGAGAAAGAGGCTGGTTGTGATTGGTGTTTCCCCCACTCATGTGACTGGCCTATTTAAATGTTCTTGCTCAGCTGTAAAGGGATAAGTGACTCCCACACAACTGGCGGAATTTCTAAAGGGCACCATGGTGTAATTGCATTTGACTCGCTGCTCTTGGCAGCTCTACAGTCTTGAAGTTTGACTCAGCCTGCTGAATTATGGCTCATCATTTTTGGAGAATCTGACTCGGAAAAAGTGACTGCTCATAGCTTTTGCATTTGATTCCTTACAACTGGGTCTTTAATACAACCAGGGTTCAAATCCTTAACTAACTCAACCCACATAAATTGTAGACAAACAACCATAACTCGCTGTGCATAAAAGAACTCATCCAGTTTCCAAAGAAGAATCAACTATATAAGATAAATGCTCTTTTCCAAATCCTTCAAATCAAATTTTTTCTGTTCCTTCCAAATAATGACCAATTTAACTCTTTACTAACTGAAACAGTTGGCATCCAAAATTAACTCGATCCACAGTCATCCTTTGAAAGTTAACTATCACCAATTGATTCCTGATCAAGGAACACTAATTAATACCTCTGAATTGTCTTCGAGGGACATGGAGCTGAATCTGTCGAGACTGAACCAATACCATCATTAACTAGTTCATTGCCAGGGATGCACACTCTAATGCCATTATTCACAGACAACAATCTGTCTCTGTGTTAATCAGCCCTAATGCCACTGTATAAATTTGTCAGCCAGTGTGTCAACCAAAGCCACCCCTGAAGCACCCAGTACATCTCAGAATTGATCCTCTGAATTGATGAACTGGTGCCATCCTTCAAATTCATAGACATTTTCCTAACATCTCCTCTTTCCAGGGCCTAGTCTGATGCAGCAACCTTGCTGAAGTAGAGAAAACATGAGTCTAGCCAGTACCTGGGAAACTGTATTTGAGTCCTTCATACACCTTGACTTCTTGAGAATACACTTAACAAATAAATAAATCATAATTAGGCAAGAGAGAGAGTAGCTGGCATTTGGACTCAAACATCCGTTATTGGCTCGCTCAGGGGTGCCATCAGCAATTGCTATCTCAAGCAGTTCGAAGACAATGGTGAATAGGTTCACTGTCATGATGTATTAACTCAGCCTGTTGCTCAGTGACTCTCAGTGCATCCGTAATGACGCAGCACCGTAAATCATTAATGTCAGTAATGCAGAATATGAAATGCTACAAAGATTATGGTATATTTAACCAGTGCCAGATTTAGCTGATCATCACCACACATGGACCTAACAGCTAACAGCCTCAGTTATGTTATTTAACCAAGTCATTTCTATCTTATCTTTCAAAGTAAAAAAATATATATTCAGAGCCTGCTTATAATATCAGAAATGAGAAAAGGTTCTTTTTGGGTTACAATCCTCCAAGTCCCCCAGCTATAGTTTTTTAAAAAAATACTTTTCTCAAGCTCTGTGGTACACAGAAAACCCCGCAGAGTGAAGAGATTTTCATGGCATATCTGATATGGGCAGAAGATTGGGCTTCCTCAGGTGGGTGCCGCTACTTCCCCACCACTTCCCTATTGTGGTGCCACCACGGAAAAGGCTCTATCCCTGCTTTTCACTAATTTGATGTTAAGTAATGATGGGCCTGAAAGGTGTCCCTCCGAAGCTGATGCTCTGATCAATTCATGCAGGTGGTGACAGATCCTTCATATAGTCTGATCTTTGACCATGTTGAGCAGTCATCTCTAACCTAATTAATCCCTAGGTGTGCTGGACTACAGTTCCCATCACTCCTATTGTGTATGGCCATTGACTATCCTGGGTGAGGAAGATGGGGGCTATTGTTCAACATAGCTAATGTATGATTTTAAAGTTTAATGGAGATGCTGTAAATTGAGGTTAGGAAAAAAAATTAGGGTTACCAGAGCAACTGAAGTAGGTTCAATATATTATGAACTAATTATGTTGCTCCTGATGACATCATGTCATTTACTAACATCAATATACAGTTTCTTTTCAAGGGCTTTATTTTTGAGACCCAGCAGCATGAATATTAACTTATTACTGGTTAGCCTGAAATTATAATTAATTGGCATAATTTCTATAGATGATCCTCAGTCCAGTCTTTGGACACTGACCACGTACTGTCACTGACCAATCAGCAGTTGCTTGTGCCTCAATTTTAGAATGAACAAACTGCTCCTGAATGAACTTGAACCCGATGGCCTAACTAACAGACATTCACTCTCAGCGTCATAGCCAAGGGTGTTTCCAAAACAGTCCTCTCGTCTCATTTCATGCCTCATCTCTCCCACCCACCTCCCACCATTTTCCTCCATTCTTTTATATTCCATGTAGACCCAAATAAAGGAAAAGAAATCCAGAAACAAAAATATCTGTCTCCCAGTATGAAGACAGATAGACTGTTTGAAGGCTGGAGGGTGACAGTTCAACATTGACCTGTAAACATTCATGATTTCCCGCCCCCCCTTTCCTCCTGGAGTGAGTGGTTGTTCTGAGAGATGTTGGAATGGTTCAGCCTGAATGGAAAAAAACAGGACATGGAGAGAATGAGTTGGCTAGTGCCCATATCACTGTCAATATACATCCCTCCTGGTGTAGTTTCACAACTCTGTGTGTGTGTGTGTGTGTGTGTGTGTGTGTCTAGGCACGCGCATGCTTTAATGTATCTGATCTGGCAGGAAAGGGAATCAAGTAAAATATAGAGGTATATGTGGATGGAGATTATGTGCATCCTTTAATAAAATGTTGTAAAAGCATGCACTGATTTGTGGTCACGGTGGTAGGGGTACTGAGAATTCAGTGGTGCCCTAGGGGCCCACTGTGGGTGCCGCAGAGAAGGCTTGGCAGCACGTTCTCTGCATTTGGCATAACCTTGGACCACAAGGTGGTGACAAGACTGGCGGCTTACTGATGAAAGGCCCTCTTTGGGCTTGTTGGTAGCAGAATACCTTCCAGAGATCCATCTGCAAAGAGCTCACACTCTTGCCCTGTTCTGCTGCCAGAGAAACACATTTTTTCATTCTGCATAAATTTCAATTTACCACATATAGTTGCTGTTACAAATGTGGCTTTGTTTTCAAAAGTTCAGTAGGTTTTCCTTCACCTTTTCTGGATTTTCATTCAGCTGTTATCCTGTTCTAGTTTTTCAATTATTTACTCAGTTTCATACCATTTCTATAAGCTGCCACAAACAATACAGGATAGAAATCTGTTAGAATCTTACACATATACATTTGTTGGTGTTATGTATCATCAACTCATTTTTTTTTACTTAAGGCAACCCTAACAGGTTTTTCAAGGTATGAGAGATGTTCAAGAAGTGGTTTTCACATTGCCATACCCCAATGTGGTTGCAGAGCTATGGGGATTCGAACCCAGGTCTGCTGAGTCCTAGTCCAGCACTCTGTCCACTACACCACACTGTCTCTTTCTCTGGCTCTCTCTCACATATGCAATCTGTCCGTAAATACAAATTGCACTTTGTCTATCTTCAAAATTCAAACTATATATTCTTCCTTTAACCTGGATTTGTAGGCTTGGTCTGTTTATTGTTTAAGAAATTCCCCTCCCTCACCATAAACTTGCATACTTCCACACATTCATTCATAAGCAGCCCAATGTACAGTAAGTGGTACATCTCAAAAAGGATGGGGAAAAGCAGGGAGGAATGAACCTATTAAAGAGAATAAAGAAGAGAGGATTGTAAAGTCACTGTGTTGCGGGACTGTGAACTATCCAGGGTTGACTTCTGCTAAAAGAAGCTAATGGAAGAAAATAATAAAAGCTGCATTCATACATAGTGTTACCAAAGGAGGCAACAATGTTGTTGAGGTAGGTTGGAAGAACTTGGAAAGTTGTTATTTAAACGTAATCAGTTATAGGTAGAATACCAAACCCTCCCAATACTTAGTTGTAGTTGCAGTTACAGTTTTTAAAAATTAATTCTTTGTCTTCCCATTTTTCAAATAATTTGCCCTGTATGACTTTGGGCACGCTGCAAGGTTTCATCAGAACACCATCAGGAGAAAGAACTGGTAAACCACATCTGAGTACTTTGTACCTAGAAATTGGAGGACCACCATAATTTGAAATTGACTCGACAGTATCTAAATATTATTAAACAAGTGAACACTTATTGGAGAATCAATAAAATGGGCCTCCTTCCTGGCACATGAACTCTGGGAAGCTCCCTAGCAGAATGTGAGTTCTTGTGTTCCCCAGTAACCGAGTGTAAAATCAAATATTACGTGGAATGTGTGATTCCTGCTATTATAGCATTTTATCTCAAGGCGCATGGCTCCTTCAAAACACAATCAGACTTAAAAATGAAGCTTGTGTTTACCTGCTGAAGACCAATCACAAAACAAAGACAAGCTAGCTTGCAAAATGCAGAGTGAGGCAACCTCATGCTAGCAGCATGGGAAGTATTTTATCAGTTCAGAGAGCTCTGCTTCTAATGATGTGATAATCATATCAGGTTTGGCCTGATATCCAGAAACATACTTCCTGTGGTTTTGGAATGGAGCTGCTATAGACCTATCATGACTAGTGACTACTGGTAAACTCCATGCATTTATATAATCCTGTTATATTAATGGGTATGATGACTAGCAGCAGATTATTGCTGAAATCCTGTTAATCTTCACATAACATAAAGTTATAACCATGTAAACATGCTGGTTGTTACACCCAGGATTGGATAATTCGATTGAGCAGTCAATCACATGGCTCCCATTTCACCCATTTAATGGGTACATTGTGCATAGCACTTCCACCCTGCCTGTGCTTTCCCATAATGTTGCCGCAGCTCCATGTTGTTCGCACGGAACTGTGCAATCTGATGTCAGTCACTGTATAAAACTGGGCATACCATAATTTTATTTAGTGTTTGCTGGCACTATGAGCAGGAAACACAAGAGTAATCAGTTCCCACTAGTTCCCAATAGACACTACATCACATCACTGACTGTCCATCAATACACCTTGCCTCGAAGCCATTAGTGCTCTGCCATTCATGAGGAATGATTCACTTGTATTACTCACAGAGGTCATCAGATGAGTCCATATCAGTGGACTCTGATCTAGTGTTTTACAGTCACCTACAGGACCAGATTACAATATTACAATATGTACAATATTATAGACTAGACATAGGGTATGACTTCATTGCCTTAAAAAATCCTAGAGTTATCTCAAGGTAGTATTGCATCAATTCATGTCATGTGCTCTTTGTATCACTGTTCCTGTACCCATAAGGCAGCCTCAATTGAACTGGGTTGATTCAGAGTAGGAACCACACTGCTCTTAAATGGTCTTAAATAGCCCCAGGTTGAGATTTTGATCCATTCATGGGTCTGTCCTGACTTCACTTGCATTCTATCCTTGCCCATAAATATCTTGTATGGAGTTTTAAGTTTTTATGAACACTTGTGTGAGAGCTCAACGTTAGGCTCCTTCCGTCATTCAAATAAATCAGGAGATTCTTGTAATTTTGAAACAGGGCTGAGGTTTGTTGGAGAATTTAACAAATAACCAGTATCAACGAAATTGTCCCATCATTTCTCTCCTGTCGACAATGGGTCAGTCAGGGGTTTCCATCCTTCAACTAGGAACGGGTTGCCTTCACCCATGTTCCATGGACCCGGCCAGTCTATTGATGTATTCGGGTTAATCATCTGTCCTGCCTCTCCATCCAGAAGGGGAACTGTGTCATCGTCCCAGTCATCCATCCACCCAGCATGTTCAAGTGATATGGGGGTTGCCCAGGGTCCCCCCGGTATCCCTTCCTCCTCATCTCACTCACTCTCCATTCTATTCTTTCTCTTTCCACTCTCTCCTTTTCCTCTCTTAACTTTCTCCGCCACTCTCTGGCTTCACCTTCCAAGAAGGTCTTGGGGGAATCTCTCTCCTTCAGCCTCTTCCTTCAGGACTCTTAATCTTTCCCATGTGCCAGTCCAGGGGTCCTCCAATCTAGACCCATTCCCAACCTGGCAGCACCTGTTCCTTCTTCCTCTTTATATCTGCTGCTCCTGCCTCTATATCCACCCTCTTCTTCTGCTCTACTCCCGCCGTTTTCCCCTCAGTTCCTTTGACAGTTAACTTTCATATTTCTCTCTCCATTTCCTGAGTGTCTGTCCCTCACTGCTCCATTCTCTCAGGAGATGAAGTGGGCAAGGTCTGTACCTCTTTCTCGACTGTAAGGGGAGGGACGGTGCTTTGGTGAGAGAGCTACCATCCTCACCCCCTGTCTCACAACCTGCAATGGGAATTTTTTGTTCCTTCAAATTTGCAAGTATTTTCCTCTTTTTTTTATTCTAAGTGGCATAGTGCTGCATCAACATTGCAGACAGTGTATTTTTCTGCAACTGAAACTTCCCTTTCCTCTCCTTTGAAAATCTATTATTAACTATAGACCTTCCTGTGCAATAGGTGGTGAAGTCTGAAAATGCAAGACAGTTCAAAAATGCCCCCAAAGAAATGCAGATGTAAGAAAAAGAAAAAAGAAGGGGGGGAAAGGAGCTGGCATTGTGTTTGTATGGAAAAGCAAAAGTCACCAGATGGAAAGCAAAGCACATATCAATTACAAACCAGCAGGATGCCAGCGCCTATGTGATGCAGCACTAAAGTAAAACAATTTATTTTAAATAAAAATTTAAAAGGGAAACTGTTCGGGCAGCAGGCATAATTGCTAATTTCTCAGTGGAACAGCATCCCGCACCACCTCAAACACATCACCATCAGCACAGAGGATGATCCTGCACACAGAATACAAAGACACCGCCATTCATACAACAGGTCAAAAACCAGTGCAATGTAGAGCGATTTAAAACAACCTCCCAAAAAGGTGTTGAAAGGGGAAAAAAGAAAAGTGTGGGTATCCCCTGCAGTTACAATAATGTTGTGTAGTCAGGAAATTTGGAATCAATTTGCATCGTACTAAACCAGGAGTAACTGGAGGAGTATATTGCAATTTAGTCACACCCATAGTAACTGTTTATTCTTCGGTAGCATATTTCATGTTGATGCAAGATGAGCTGTTTCAGAAAGTTGGCTCCATATTTGTAATACATTGACCTATTGGGTTTCAACAGTAATTTTCATTCTACAATGGGTATACATAGCAACAGACTCCTCAGGTTCCCAATAGTCTGTCCATACCATTTCTTGGTTTCTTCTGTCTCTGTAATAATACGTAGGTTCCAATAGAACTGTGTTTTATTTTTCATCTTATGCAAGGTGAGGGGAATAACTGAGTAGAAAAGAATAAAGACTATGCACAGTGACCCTGATCCAAACTGGGACTGCATGAGCTTACTTGGGAATAAGAAGCACATTGGTTGATGGTTTAGCTCAGAGTTGCCGACTTTGGCTTCCCAAGTGGTCTTCCATCCTGATGTTGCTCAGGTCCATAATACTGAGCTGCAGCATTACTTCTGGACCATTTGTTGGGAGGATGGGTTGATGAGCAAAGCTCGGGAAGGTTTTTTTTGTCTTTTTCTTTTTTCTTCAAGCAATCAGTTACAAGGGCAGTTATAAGTCCAAATGTACTTAGCATTGCAGTTACCTGTACTAATAATAATTTTAAAACTGAAAATATTGACCGGACCACCAAGGTATCTTGCAGCATCTTAAAAACTAACAGGTTGCATTTGCAATGGTTTCCAAGGAATATAACCTACATCTTCAACTATACTTCTGTAGATAATGCCTTGAAAAGTAACTGGATGCATTATTTTTTTTATTTAACGCTAAAAATATCACAAATCATCACCCTGTGCTGCAAGACAAATCTAACTCATGATGCACCCAGGTAGCTATAAAATTTTCTTAGAACATACAGTTTTACCACACAAAAGAAACAAATCATCCTTTGTTATGTTGCAGCCAGAAGGTAACTCTGAGTTACACCTTAGCTATCACAAATAAGAGGTAATTAAAAGTACCCAGTTCCTTTGATGCTCTGGGGATTATACCGCTATATCATCTTTCAATACCTGGGGGTGTCTGCACTGCTCAGACGGGCGGGTGTTTTTGCACATTACAGATGGGTGTCCCATCTCACGATGACCTCTTTGGCCATTTTAATTTTTTAAAAACACTCTCTTTTGTGCATCAACAGGTCTGCCCTCTGTCAGGGGTGGGGGTATTCCAGTCTGCTGATTAATGTTATTTCTCTCTCTTCCCTGGTCTTCCCTGCATCTGACCTCTGCTACAACCCCCTCCTCCCTCTTCGTCCCAATCTCCTCTGTTCCATGGTCCCATCTGGCACTGGTTTCCCCATGGATGCCAAAGCAGAGGGTTCCACCCCAGAGAATACTGGGGGTATGGGCACACTGGAGCACACAGTACTCCTGGGCTTCCACAGTCTGCTCCCACATAGGCCAGCCACAAACTCCACATTATTTAGCACCCCTTATACCTCTACCAATAAGAAGAACCCTCTGAATTTCCTTGTTTCCACAGTGGCCAGCCAAAAGCTTATAGGCAGCCAAGAAGACTTGAAACTTTCACCTTAGCATTCGGAGGCACACTGCCCATTCCTTCTATGGCAGCCTCAACACGTATTTTTAGACATTTTGATCAATCCTTGCATTTTCTTAAATTTCTCCCAGGGACAGCCTAAGACATTTCACTAACAGAACTGGAGCAGCAAATGATGCCTCCCCTCCCCCGCCATTCGCAGAACTTGAGGTGCTTTGTACCCAAAGCTAGCCATTATTTCATCAGATGAGGCAGAAAATCCTGCTAATGCTTCTCTCTCTATTATAAAAATAATAAGTTAAATTAATACACATTTGTTGCCCTTTCTTGGCATTCAAATCTGCTGCTTAGGGGTGGTTGACTCAGTCTGCCTAAGGGTAGGGCAGGCGTGGGCACTAACACAGAGAGAGAGAGAGAGAGGGAGGGAGGGAGAGAGAGCTGTAATGTCCAGAGATTTCAACCATATTTATCCACAGAATTTCCCCATGATATTGGTTTCATTTATTTGCTTGGTTGTTTATTGATTACCCGGCATTTGATCGGGCGTTTGGGCACCAAGTTGGCTCCCTAAGCATAGAAACAGCTGAACAATTTTTTTAAGAAAAGCAATTCCTTTAAAACTATAATCTAAAAATGCAACAAGGTAGACTTGCCAGGAGAACCTATGTATAGAGCCAAGGCCTGCAAAGCCATGACAGAATATAAGGAGAGGGGATTTGGGGACAACTTGGCAGGCCTGGAGTAAAAGCCAAGATGGGATACATTTGATTATGAACAAAGGGACTTGGCAGTTAATATCTAGATAATTCTTGCTACCAAAAAAAGTTTTTCTGGCCAGATCAGTAAAATAATGACTGCCGACTATAAATGGGGATGGCATGAGTGGGCATCTGCCAGGACCCACACCCTGCAGGGGGCCACCACTGATAGGAAACCCAAGCAGTGCCACCTCCTTTATGGGTCACCACTACTCTGCTTGCTCGCTGGCTTGCTTGCTCACCTTCCTTTTGCAGCTCAGCCTGGCTGGGCCCAATTCCCACTATTACCAAGAGGGAGAGCACAAGTTACTTAATTTTAAACCATATACAGAAATTTAAAAAAAAGTTTGCAAAAAGTGTACAAATGGGGAAACTTCCTTTTCTCCAATTACAGCTCACACAGAATATTCCAGCCGATAGAACCCTGCCGGCTGGGATATTCTGGGAGCTGCGTTCCAAACGAAGGATGTTTCCCATCCCTGGAAAGGGAATCCATAGCAGAAATTGCAGAACCAAAAAAGTACCAATTCCAGCAACACTAGAGAGTTCAGTAGTAAGAAGCAACATTGAAAGGGTAACATAGCCTCAAAGGCATAAAAGAATACATTTTGCTTTGGTTTGTTTCCAAATCAACTTTATAAAGCCTCTGATGCAGCAATCCTAACATGCTTGTCTTCTCTGAGGAAGTCCTTTGAAAAGGAAGCTGTGCCTTTCCATCTACAGTACTTCACTTCAAACACCAATAAACCTCCCCGTATCTATTGGCATTGCCTTCATGTCACGCTGCCCTCTGTATCTGTCTATCTGGTTTTTACTGCTGAAGCTCAGGTGTGGAGTGGGGGAAAGTGGGTGGCCACCTGCCTTCTTCTTAGGCCTCCATAATACTATTCCACATCTTTTCAAAAGGTTGCAGTTCAACCCAGTCTAATTTGAGATGATGCCATGCCGCTCCTTTGACCACTTTGCACATCTCTCAAATGAACATATCCCAAACGGTGCACTTCTACAATTAAAGAGATATCATTTGGTATCCAGCAGTAGAAAAAAAGAGAGAGAGAGAAAGATCTATCTAGCTCACTCAAAAAGGATTAGGTATATCATCTCTCAGCACCATAGATAACTCCACCTGCAGCCATGTTGCCCCTCCCTGAATTGGTACTTTCCACACAAGTCCCATCATCCTAGTGGCCATGGTCTGTGCTGTTTGGGGATTCTGGGAGTCATAACCCAACACCTCTGAAGGGTATCAAGTGGAGGAAGGCCAATCTGTGCCCCTCTGTAACCTCTTGGCCAGGACCCCCCCCATGGGGCAGGGAGGGATGGAATGGAAGTTCCTGCTTGTGGAGACCCATGCTGTCCATAGTGTGTAGTTGTGTGCATGTGTGCTGTGCTGGTGCTGTGTTGTCTGTTCTCAAGCGTCCTGTGTTTGTCGTTCCCTTTTTCTGTTGTAGGGAAGCAGCAGGATGGGGCAGTGGAGAATAATCAGAACAAAGGTAAAACATCCTGAGACACACACACACACCCGACACATCTTTCCAGCTCTTTAGTTCTGCATTAGGTTGAGTGTAACAGCTATTGGCAGGAAAAGGTTAATTGGAGAGAACAGAAGAAGTTGTGGTTTCCGACAGCCGTTCCCAGGATCTCCCAGCCAGTGTGGCCACTGGCTCTGCTGGTTGGGAGATATTGGCAGTTGAAGTCCAAAAATGTGATTTTTTCCATCTCTGGTTAGTCATATCTGCTCCAGATTTCCCAGCCCTGTCCATCAATTCTGTTGCATTCAGAGATCTGGTATTTTTTAACAGCATCAGCAGTGGAGTCTGGGTGTAGTGATCAGGGACACAGAGAGATACAGAACTCTTCATGGGGTTGCTGTCTTTTGAAATTTGAAATTTCTAAAACCCATACTCGGGCAATATTTTTATTAGGACCGATCCAAATGTTGCAAAAGTTCTTGACTAAGCATTCGCTTTCTCCAAGAGCCTTTACAAAATTGGATGTTACTCAATGCAAGGAGTGAAGGGGAGAGAGTAAGAGAGCAAAACTATTAAAAAGAGGTTTGATATTTATGTAGAGTTTGGTTAGAATGTCATTTTAGTTTGTTTGACAAAGGATGGTGCCTAGGAAATAACTACAAAGACCAGTGGGACAGTATTGTCACAAACCTATGCTAAAGTCATCAGGTAGCATTGGACTTTTAGAATCAAATGGAGGTGAGTGTTCTCTGTGTGCACGTGAACACTTTTGTTCAATAAATATGTGTGTGTTCATCTGAGACATGAACTTTCTGGAACCTCCTATGTGGGGATAAATTGTTCACCCATGGGCACTTAAGGTTGCCTCCCAGATATTCTTGGACTTCAGCTTCCAGAGATTTGAGCCATCATGACCAAGGGTCAGGGTTCTAGGAATCACTGGAATAGGACTCTGAGCTGGGAGCCGCTGCTCAGACTGATCCTAGTTTTGTGTTAATGTGGTAAGTTTTTGTAGAAAAGCTTTCAAATCCGAGTTCATTACCAGATGGTATGACCATCAACCTGGATTAAATGTATACATGTTCTATATATCGGAGGTATTTATGTGAGCCTCACTACATATTTATTTGGGTAACTTGTTTGGGTTGGGATGAGGGAATGTTTGGAAGGGGTAATTAAGAGACAGCAAGTTGTTTCCAAATGACATCTGTATATTTGCTGCCTTCTACTGGACAGAACTGATACTGGTCTTTAAGGAGCTCAGTTTTCCAAATATAACCTAGCACGGAAGCCAATTTCACTTTATTCAGTGGCTTTTACAACAAGGCATCATATGTACTACAGAGAGAGCTTTGCCAGGACAGAAGTAGATTGGCCATCATGGTTCTACCTTTCCCTTTGTGGCCTTTAATGCCAACTTAACAAACAGAAATTGAACACACCAAAGAGACATGTGGAAACATTTTACCTCGTATGTGTGTTTTTGTGTAACTGAAAGCTGTTTAAAGACACAGGAGCGGAGGGAGGGAGGGGGGAAACCAACCCACCCACCCCCTTAGCAGCAGCAGCACTGAAGGATGAGGTAGGAATGTTGTGTTTATGGGTGGATCAGTGTTTGTTCCCTGTTTATCTGCAGCCAAAAAGCAGGATGGAGCAGTCGCCATGGAAATGCAGCCTCTGAAAAGTGCTGAGGGTGGTGAGATGGAAGAGCGGGAGAAGAAGAAAGCCAGTGTGCCCAAAAAAGAGAAATCTGTTCTCCAGGGGAAGCTCACCAAACTGGCTGTTCAAATTGGAAAAGCAGGTACAATGGGATGCTGTGCCTATGAAATCTGGTGGTGCCCCCTTGCCTGTGGGAAGTAGGATAGTCCACATCCAGAGGGATGAGAAACAAGAACAGTGGCCAGAACAGCGCATTTTTGTACTTTTTTAAAAATGCTCAGAAAAGCCAAATTGTGCAGCTGGTGCAGGTTGAGCAATGTCCCTTCTTACCTTGAAAAGTTGCTTGATTTGGTTCTCATTTTTACTGTTTTGGAGCATTTTGTTCAGATTTTGCCAGCGTTGGGGGGGGGGACAAGAAAGAGTTCCATGCACAGGAACCCCCACCAGGTGCCATAGAAATGAATTACTTCCAGTCAGTCTTCATTGCTGCTTACTTCCAAGCATATCTTTATAACTCAAGTGGCTTCCCTGCGTTTTCCTGAACTCTTTAAGGAGGAAAACCCAGAATAGAGCAGTACATGGCACTGTTTATCTTGAGGAGCACTTCACTTCCTCATAATCTTGCATAGATTAGGAATTAACAACCTGTGGTCTTCCAGCTGTTGCTACACTGCAGCTCCCATCATGCTTTTCCAAGGGCTATGCCAGCCTGGGCTGATGAGAACTGTGATTCAGGAACATTGGATTATACTTTGCCTGCCCCACTTCTGACCTCAAATGTTTTCAAAGGATGTTACCTTCTTGGAGAGAGGGAGTGAAATGTCTCAGCACTTGAACCCGGATCTCACTGTCCTTCCTGCCTACCTGACTGTTTCATCTTTTCTCTCCTCTTCTTTCCTCATCAGGACTGGTGATGTCCGCTATCACTGTCATCATCCTGGTCCTGTATTTTGTCATTGAGACATTTGTTATCGATGGGAAAACATGGATGGCTGAATGCACCCCCGTCTACGTGCAATACTTTGTCAAGTTCTTCATTATTGGAGTCACTGTTCTGGTGGTGGCCGTGCCTGAAGGCCTGCCATTGGCTGTCACCATCTCCCTCGCCTATTCTGTCAAGGTGAGAATCATATTTTCCTGATGTGTATTGCCTTGGGTTGGCATGAGAAGGTATCTCTGAAATACCAGGTTAGCCAAAATATGGAATTCTTTCATCTTCTAATACTGTCCTTCAAAAGTCAAGGCTAGGACTGGCCCTGCCATTAGGCGGAGTGAGGACAGCTGCCTTAGGCAGCAGGTGTTGGGTGGCAGTGGTGGCAACCTTTTGAATCTCTAGGCCATTCTTGGGGGGATAGAGCCATACGTGCCACACCACAGCCTATCGTTCTTGTTCAAGTACAAGTCAATTGGTAGTCAAGAAAGAGCTTCGAATCTCCAGGGACACTCCGAGGAGAGGGACCAACCAAGATCGTTGGAATATGTGTGGCTGATGCTGATATGTGCCTTGCCATGTGCACAGCCTTGCACTAGCTGCATGACCACAGAGCACGACCAGGAGGGACTCACAAATCAGTGTTTTGTAGCTAGAAAATCCAATAAGAGTAAACATAATTCAGAATCAACTTGACAACAGGCATTGTTAATTTTTAGTTTTGCCTCTTGGACAGGTTAGTAAATGGTGATGATATTGTTCATGCTCTAGGGGTGATCTTTCATAAAGCGCATGGAAGGGAATATTAAAGTTTGGGCATGCCTGAATAGTCCTCTGTAGAAAAGTCTATTTCCTCATTTAGGGTTTTCATGTACAACAGGGGTGAGCGACTATGGCTGTTAAAATGTTTCTCAACTACAACTCCTATTAACCTTAAGTCACCAGCTATGCTGATGGTTAAGGCGGCCTGCTAAGAAAATTCTAGGCTGAAAGCACTGGGGAGGGGGGGCAAACACACCCACCCACAATGTATAGGCCCGCTTAGCATAATACATAACTTATGTGGTTAAGTTTGGGGCCTACCTCCTGCCAGGCTAACAGGAAGTCAGGACCTCATGCAGGGAAGGAAAGGCGATGGGCCTGAGCACTAGCTAGAGCTCAGGGGTCATGAATGGGTCGGAAGCCGGACATCAGATCAAGAAAGCAGGGATGTAGAGCTAGAGGCAGCAGGAGATGCAACCATTGAGAAACTTGAAAACAAATACTGGACTGGATATATGTGGCAAAGTGAACTAACCTGGTGGAGTGACTGGAAGATTCAGAGTATTGATGGTTCATCAGGTAAGAAAGCAAAAGGCCAGCTACTGGAGGCATACTTTATATGGACACATCTGGATGTAACTGAACGCTTAGATTTCTTTCTTTCTTTCTTTCTTTCTTTCTTTCTTTCTTTCTTTCTTTCTTTCTTTCTTTCTTTCTTTCTTTCTTTCTTTCTTTCTTTCTTTCTTTCTTTCTTTCTTTCTTTCTTTCTTTCTTTCTTTCTTTCTTTCTTTGGTTGGTTTCAGAAAATGATGAAGGACAATAACCTGGTTCGACACCTGGATGCCTGTGAGACCATGGGCAATGCTACAGCCATCTGCTCAGACAAGACAGGCACCCTCACGACCAACCGCATGACTGTAGTGCAGTCCTACTTGGGCGACACTCACTACAAGGAGACCCCTGACCCCAGCAATCTGACACCCAAGACTCTGGACCTGCTGGTACATGCCATCGCCATCAACAGTGCCTACACCACCAAGATACTAGTGAGTGGGGAATCTTCTGTCTAACTTGTAATAAATCCTCTGTGCCACTATATGAACCATGGCTTTAGGACAGTCCTCCCCAATATGGTGCCTTGAACAAGTTTTGGACTGCAAGTTCCCTGCTGCCCAGCCACTGTCTATGCTGGTTGGGAATGATCGAAGTTGTAGTTCTACACATCATGAGGCTACCAGTATGGGGAAAGCAGGCATATAGCTGCCACCGAAGTGCAGAGCCAGCCCTACCACTGAACAGAATGAGACATCTTGCTGGCAGAGGTAATAGCTTTCCAGTTGTCTGCCCCCATCCCAAACTAGCATACTATCTCAGCTGAGATGAGGACAGAGTGCTGTAGTAATATTCTGCAGCTAATCGAATCACTCTTTTTTGCTGGATTAAGGAGAAGGTGTCATCATATCCTTCATGTCAGAAAGCAAAATATCGTGTTGTTTTGAATGGCAAATAGGATAATGCAGCATGGCCAGAGGGAGATACAGAACTCACAAAGGTTGTGGAGGTCTATGGCACATCTTTTTATCCACTGTCTATTTTATTGGTTTATGGGGAGAAATTCGGCCAGCCAGTGTAAAAAGAACATACTTCAACACTGGAAAAAGTTGCTCCTGGACCTACAGCTCCCATAATCAACCTGGCCACTGGGCTGAGATAATTCTAGGAGTTGTATCTTCTCCCATCTCTGGATGGCTGCTTAGTCATCTGTTGCAACCATGGTCTGCCCCAGTCCTGAGTATTACAGTGAAGTCTGTTTACTCTCAAAGGCAAAAGTGGCATATGGGCGAAAGGTGCTGAACACTTTCCATTCTTGGGAATTGCCTCTTTTTTCAAGCCAGACTGCAGTATAGGAAATGAGACTAGTTGGAAGGGAGTGCTTAAGGAGACTGTCAGCCAAGAGAAAAGCAGAGGGCATGGAGAACATTCAGACCCACCCACCCTGGTCTACATGAGTGGTTCCCAACCTTAGGTCCGCAGATGTTCTTGGTAACCCACCTTAAAAAGAGAAATATAATCCTTAGAATTTCCTGTGTAAACGAAATGGGGCGGGGGGACTACCCTTTTGGTTTGTCTCACTTTCCCAGAGAAATGGATGGGGTCTGGAGAACCGGTGAAAATCCTTCTCCTTTTTAAAAATCCTTTCCTTCCTTCAGCCTCCAGAGAAAGAAGGGGGTCTGCCACGCCAGATAGGCAACAAGACAGAGTGTTCGCTGCTGGGCTTCGTACTTGACCTGAGACGTGACTACCAGCCTGTGCGTGAACAAATCCCTGAGGAAAAGCTATACAAGGTTTACACCTTTAATTCAGTCCGCAAGTCCATGAGTACTGTCATCTGCATGCCCGATGGTGGCTACCGCCTCTTCAGCAAAGGCGCTTCTGAAATACTCCTCAAAAAGTGAGTCTACTGTCCCGCATGGGAGGTGAAGAGATCCCCATAAAGGTAAAGGTTCCCCTTGACATTTAGTCCAGTTGTGCCCGACTCTAGGGGGTGGTGCTCATCCCCGTTTCCAAGCTGTAGAGCCGGCATTTGTCTGAAGACAGTTTCCATGGCCAGCGCGACTAGACACGGAACGCCGTTACCTTCCCACTGAGGTGGTACCTATTTATCTACTCACATTTTTACATGCTTTTGAACTGCTAGGTTGGAAAGAGCTGGAACAAGCAACGGGAGCTCACTCTGTCGGGTGGATTCGATCTTACAACTGCTGGTCTTCTGACCTTGCAGCACAGAGGCTTCTGCGGTTTAACCTGCAGTGCCACCACGTGCCTCTTGGGATCCCCATAAAAATAAGTAACTAAATAACTTCTGCTCCTGTTGACTGAACATTTTGATGTCATATCAATCTATACGTAAGAGGGCCTTTGCTGCCCTAAGGAGGTGATCCCGGAAATGAGTTGCCACCAGTGGCAAGGCCCTGTCTAAGCTCACTGCCTACCTTTCTTCAGATTTCAAGAAGGCCATTAAGAATTCTCAGGAGTCTGGATACTTCCCAGATGGTAAAGTGAAACCAGTCTCTGAACCTGGGAAAACTTCTCAAAGCAATTTCATAACTTTGATAACAGATCTCTGTGCTCTCTGTGTGTGTGCATATGTGTGCATGTTTATAAACCTATATATTGCTTGCAGCCTGTTGTCAAAAGTGGGGATGCCTCACCACATATTTTGAGATGAGATGCCCCCCAGGCTTGTCTTCTCCCTCAGGATATGAAAATCAATCAATATTCCTTTTCTGGACTTTCTGAAAAATCTTTTCAGTGTTCCAGTCCTGTCTACATTCTGCACAGGGCTGCAAAACTACTCTTTCCCCAAAACTACTTTTCTCCTACATCTGTAATGGAAGACACGTTTCCTAATGTCCACTTTTTCACACACTTTTCTTGACATACGTATTGTCCTCACAGACTGAAATATATCTGTAGATTTTTTTTAATACACAGTACACCTTTTTAGTCATGTGCCTTTGCTTGCATATAATTAAAAAAAGAAAAGAAATGAAGAATCTTACGCTCACCTTTTCCTCTCATTGCATACATGGCTTTTGACCAGGTCAGGAGGAGCGCGCACCCATACATATTTTGGACAGAGGGACCCCACCTTCTTGCTTGATTCCTGAACTGCTCCATCCCAGGGACAGGAAACCAAAATATATCTAAGCATTTCCAGTCATAATCTCACAAACCCTGTAAGATAAATTCATTTTTAAAAGACCTTGTGTTGCTGTTATATACCATCATATCGCTTCTGATTTACTGTGGCCCTAACAATCTATTTGAGGTGTGTGGGATTTCCAGGAGTGTTTTAGTATTGCTACCTCCCCCGTGAGTTTCCATTGCCAAACAGAGATCTGAATTCAGGTTCCTTACTCTATCCATGACAACACCCTGGCTCTCAAAAGTCTTGGTTAACATAGTCTCTTTTTCTACATCTGCTTCTTCTGTTTGCAGGTGCACAAACATCCTAAACAGCAATGGAGAGTTGCGCGCCTTCCGACCCCGTGATCGAGATGAGATGATAAAGAAGGTGATCGAACCTATGGCATGTGATGGGCTGAGGACCATCTGCATAGCCTACCGTGATTTTCCAGCTGGGAAGGAGCCCGAGTGGGACAATGAGAACGAGATTGTAATAGACTTGACTTGCATCTCTGTAGTGGGGATTGAGGATCCTGTGCGGCCAGAGGTAACACGGCTGAACTTGGACAGCTTTTCTGTGAACAAAATTTGACTCAGTACATTGGGAGTCATGTTTCTCCTTGAGAGTTTCATAAGAGAGGGAGAGTCATTTCAGGGTCTAACTATTTAAAAAACATCAGCTTCACAATTAGAACATGATAAACGTTATCCTGCGATAGGCATACTTCTTTAAAACTGCCATGTCTGCTCAATCAATTTTCAAATGAAACCTTTTATTACCTCCTAATGACTTTTTACCAAATAGAAGCAAACTTGCAGTGGTGCAGAAACCTTAGGATTAAAAAAAAAACCCTGCTTCTAGTTGCAAAGTTGGCCCTGGAATTTTGTATCTCAAGTCCCTTCCCAATTGTTTGACCCAGAATTTGGATAGAAGAAATACCTGGCTTCTGCCTGCTAAGAGAATATTTACATTTTATTTTAAAAATGGATCTGTGATTGTTTTATTAATATACTTATATGGATTTGTGCTGTACCAACTCCCTCAGGAAGAAAGATAATAGTCTTGAAAGGTGGCTACAAAATAAATTATGTAAAGAAAATGCATTCTAGGAAAATTGATGACTCAGGTTCCACCTGTCTTTCCATCTCTTTTGCAGGTGCCAGAGGCCATCCGCAAATGCCAGCGTGCTGGCATCACTGTCCGCATGGTGACAGGAGACAACCTCAACACAGCCAGGGCCATTGCTGCCAAATGTGGCATCATCCAGCCAGGGGAGGATTTCCTGTGCCTGGAAGGAAAAGAATTCAACCGGCGGATCCGCAATGAAAAGGGAGAGGTGATGAGATGGTGCTCCTAGAATTCAAGCAGGGGGAGGGAGGGAGAGGAGGGGACTATCCTGAATAACAGCTTTCCTTTCCCAAGGCTTGTTCGAAATGTCAGTCATTTGGGGGATCAAGAGAGGTGTTGATCTCTGAACAGATCTATTTTTCGCTTTCTCCCAGTTGCATGTAGAAGTGAAGCAATAAGGACAGCCCTATCATTAGGCAGATTCTGGATGAAGGGGTGCAGATGTTGTATATGCCACATGGACTATTCACAATCCCTGTCCTACTTGAGATTTATCCATCAAGTGGGATGATGGAAGGTCTCATATCTTGACCTGCCTTTGTGAAACAATCAAGATAATATGAGAGAGAGAGAGAGAGAGAGAAATAGCCACATGAATTCCTGCAATATACTGTACATACATTGAATTTTATTGATACAGTATGTGCAAATGCTAGTAGACTTGGATCTGATTCAAACAGGCTAAATCCATGGGAAATCATGATTTTCCATGACATAAATGACTCCGGGTTCACATGTTCCCATTCTGTTTTGAGCATCAGAGGATGAAAGCAGAAGCTTTTGATTCCCTTTTTAAATAAACTTCAGCATTCGGTGTTGTTCCAACTATTTGAATGCTGCCTTACATGAAAAAAAAAATCCTGCAAATAAAACACTAGCACAATAGAAGGAAAGGTTCTGTTTCAGATGGATGCTTGATGTGATAATTATATGTTAGCAGGGAGACATTTTTCATATGGGAGAAATCCATTTTTAATGTGTATCGGTCCTGGAAGCTGTACATTGTATGCATGCATGCATGTATTCTTAATTACTGTTAGGTATACTAATTATGCTTGAGTATGGGGTGTACATCTTTAAATAGCTAAATAAAATATCCAGTAGTCCATTCCCTCACCTTATTCCTTGTTCTTCAGTGTGTGTGAAATACAGTAACACTACTGAAGATGCTATGGAAGACCTGCGTGGAACAAGTCATTCTCATATAGGCAGTCATCAACATATGATAGTTTCAGCACCTCGGAGAGCTCCTGTATTATTCTGACTAAGATCCAGAATCGATTCTTTGCCCCTGCAACATCAAGAGTCATACCACACACTACTGAAATGGAGCTATTGTTTGACCTGCTCTGTCAGCTTTGCCTCTTGTATTCGGTTGCATTATCTAGCATTTCTTTATTTTTTTGCACTACAGATAGAACAAGAGCGCCTTGATAAAATCTGGCCCAAACTGCGAGTTTTGGCTCGATCGTCACCCACTGACAAACACACACTGGTGAAAGGTAAGAGTCAACAGCTCCTTGCCATCAAACTATGGTGAGGTCAGTGGAGTCTGGGCCAGATTATTTATTAAAGCAGGGGTGGGGAACTTTAGTCCCTGGGGCTGAATCTGGCCATCTGACATTCTTCCCCATTATACCACGATTCCCTGTTTCCAAGTTTAGATGGCTTTTCTCTAGAGTCCCCACCCTTGTAGAGCATATGGTAGACAGATGAGAAAGTCTCTGATAAATATTTTGAGTTATAGCCCACTTGCTACAAGCTAACTTACATCCTTCACCTTCAAGGTATCATTGATAGCACCATTGGGGACCAGCGCCAGGTGGTCGCTGTTACTGGTGATGGGACGAATGATGGACCAGCATTGAAGAAGGCTGATGTGGGTTTTGCCATGGTAAGAAAAGGCAATTAACTTAATTCTCTCCTCTGAGTCCACAGGGGAATGTACTCCCCAGGGAAATTGGGTGAAGATCTGTAGGCTCATGCACCTTGTCTTTCATCTGTGCGGTGAGCCTCAACTTCCATCTAGTGTCACACCTGAAATAACAGCTGTCTATATTGGTGGACTGAACCCTAGCTTAGCCAACATTCATTTCTCTTTGCCTCTGCTTCAGGCAGGCTGTCTCCCCTTTTTAAAGTCACTGGTTTTGTATGTTTGTGTTCATCCCACAATGTCTCATGTTCAAAGCAAGGGCAGAATCCCTATGTGTTTATCTGTTAACATTTTATTAATACATGCAACCTAATTTCTAAGAAGTGGGAACTGTACAATAGATTGGAAAGCAGGAAGCTATCATGGGAAAATTATGTCTCAATGTTGTCTGAATCGCCAGTTACAGAAATGGTCCACCCCAGCCTCAGACGCAGTGCAGCTGATACCCATTATGGTTGGTAGGGTGGAAGGCACTGCAACCAGTGGTGGGCAGAGCCAGCTATAAATGTGGTTCTTCCACACATACAGATATATTCACATACCTAATAAAGAGGCAGGCAAGAATGAGATGGCAGGGATTTGCCTAAGGCTAAAATCAAGCTGCACCCCATTTGGCCAAATGAGTCAGCTGCCATTGCCTCAGTGCGACCCTGCAGATGGATAGTTGCATTTGAATTAAAAGTGCTTTGGAAAATAACCTGCCATACCATTCTGTGCCTGTCCTCTCTCTGCGCTGTCCAGCACTTGGAAAATGCTGGATTATAACTCCCAGAAGCTTCTAGCCAGTTTGACCAGGGGCCATGGTAGCTGTAAGACTGAAGGAGATATGGTCCAAAAAAATGTGATTTCTTCAGGCTCTGAAGAAGTCCGTCACAGGTTCAGAATGAGAAACCATCACACTCACTGCATCCTTTAATGCCTATCAGGGTAAAATACATGACCAAGGCTTTAAAGGAAACTGGATGAAATTTAAATTGCTGGGATTTGGTCTCTAGGGAACAATTCAGTAAGTGGGCATTTCATTGTCAGACTCAGCATTGGCCAGAATTTGGAAACAAAGTGTCAAAAAAGATTAAAGATTTTGCTTCAATCTGAACTGATTCTTTCTGACAATGAAACCAACTAGGGATAAGTAGCAGTCATTGACTTGCCTCTGCCAGATTGGTAGTAGGGGAGCAGAGGGGGGCACACCCCTCATTTTGTTGTTGTTGTTGTTGTTCAGAGCAGGACCAATGATGCCACCCACCTCTTGGAGCACCACAGCAAATGGATGACTTTATCTTTTGCCTCACAACAAAATGTCTTGGGTTAGCTCCATTATTCCCTGAGTATTATGCATAAAGGAACACAGTCATGCTAATGACAGTATGTTCCCCCCATTTATAGCCTTAATGTGAATACTAAACTATTACATGGGGTTGTGGATAATGGGTAGTATTTACCTATTATTTGCCCAATGTTATTTTTGAGGGTCACGGGGCAAATCCAGCCACTTTTGACCATTAAAAATCCAAACAATTTTCAGTCAGCTTAAGGGAAAGAGCAGACAGAAGTTCCTTGCAAAAAATGTTCCTACTTTGTCTTTTTGTGTGTGTCATTTGCAGGGTATAGCAGGCACTGATGTGGCAAAGGAGGCTTCTGACATTATCCTGACAGACGACAACTTTTCCAGCATCGTCAAAGCAGTCATGTGGGGCCGCAATGTTTACGACAGCATCTCCAAATTTCTGCAGTTCCAGCTCACAGTCAATGTGGTGGCAGTCATTGTGGCCTTTACTGGTGCCTGCATCACACAGGTGGGCTTCCTGACAGGGCAGCAGTGGAGGGCCATCCAGGCAAGACCAGAAGAGTAAACAAAAGGAGTCAGGGTTGCCTAGAAACTGGGGAAAGTCACAAGCGGAGCTTTTAGGAGTTCTGTGGAAAGAACTGCAGACAAGATGGAGGAATCAGGGATGGACGGATGGAAAATAGAAGTTCTGGAAGCATATTAAACAAGAGGGCATGAGAATAACACTGACTCCATCTAATATTTTTTGTGTGATCTGTGAGGGAAAAGAAGCCAGGAAAAACTTATTTTTACCAGGCTTCCTGGGAAGAACATATCTGAAAGTTAGTCCAAAAGCAGAGTTTCTAAGGGCCTTCTGCCACATTCTGAGGATAATTCTGAGGGAGAAATGGTGGAAAGTCTTTTAGCCCTTCAGGAGTAGTTCTTCATCATGGACTCTGGGAATCACACATGTGGGTGTTTCTGTGCCTGTATGAAACCTGTTGGAATATTCTAGAGCTCAAAAAAAAAAACACCCTATCACTTCAGCCCCCCTTCACTGTGCATGTCCGTGCACCTACTAGTGATCCCTCAGTTCCTTTGAACCATTGCTGAGGAAACTTGTCAAAGCATGTTTCTAGACCTTTTTTCATACTTCAGTCTTACCTTTGCCTGCTGCCATCCTTGTTATCATCATTTTCATTATTATTTCTTCATTTCTGTGAGTTCTCCACTCTGTAACAAAATATTTTAAATTATATAGTTAGTATTTGCCATTAGTATTCAGCATTTGTTTTCTGATTTGAGGCCTTCCCACCTTTTTCATGCCCCTCACTAACAGATACTCTAAGTGCTTGTATTGCCTTATTGAGGGATACCAAACACATTCTTGTCAGCACTGCCAAAAGTTTTCAAAGGTTGCTATTAGGAACCACAATTGCACCTCAGATTTCATCTTTGGGAAAAGTCACTTCGGGCCATGGGATTTCTGTCACAACAAACTTTGATCTCAACAGGATCAGTGTGCAAGAGTTCCTCTAAGCAACCTATTGTGCAGTCTAGCCAACCAGAATCAGGCACCAAGGATGATCAGAGACCAAGAGAAGTTGTGTTGATTCCAGTGCCACCAGTTGAAACAAATGGCACAGCTTTGACAATAAGAGCACCATCCACTCAGTCAACCAGTTCCAGAGAGACATTGGTAGTGAAATTCACCTCCTTGATCTCAAAAAAAATTTTTTTAAAAAAATGCAAGACATCTACTAAGTCTGATTCCTCCCCAGCAAAGAAATCAAAGCCAAAACAGAAACCCAAGACTGGTATGTCTGGGTTTCAATTCTGATGAGGAAACACCTTGTCTTCAAGCTTCATATCTAGCATTTATCCATTCCCCAGAGTGGAGTCAGTTCACTCAGCATACTCTGAGTAGGCTCTCCCCACTCCTGAAACCCATGTCAAAAACCTGTAGTGTCCTTGCAGGACAACAATATTCCCAACACTCATCTTAGGAATTAGCTTCTACTGTTCAAGAGAAGATTGTGCCACAATGAAAAAGTGTGCAGAAGAACCATTACTGTCAATGCACTAAGGAGGAGGATTTATTCAACTGCAGTTCTAGTCCTATGGTTTCCCAGTTTCCAGGGTGCCATGGGAACGTACCAAAGGAGATAAAATCCAACCACTCATTAACAGCCCACCAGAGGAAAAGAGAGTCTTAGTGCTCACTTTCCAGCAAGAAGCTGTAGAAGACGTAGCCATGTTCACCTCTGTAACCATTAGAGATAAAAACAAAATAGAAAAAAAGTAGAAATAGACAAAAATGTGGTGGCACCTAAAAGACTAACTTCTATAATTGTTTCATGGGAGCTTTCATGGACAAGTCCACTTCATCAGACAGAAGAGCAAGAAAATGTGTCTCTCACCACCCAACAAATGCTGTCTCCACAACATGCAGTGGACTGTAACCCAACAACATATTGGCAGCAGTAGCCCTGAGACGCTTCACCTGGTTGCATTCTGCTGGTCTCTTAGCGTACAAGGGCAAGAACAGGGGACAGGGAAGATCTTTTCAACAAGAAAACTAATGATATAACAGAGAACCTGCACGAAAAGAAGAATACTGCAAAAAAAAAAATGATATCTATACACCCTACCAAAAGAGACAATGCAAAAAATACTGGAAATGGCTCTACCCATATTCATCAGCAAGCTTCTTATAAAGCCATCAAAGACTGCCCCGCTTCATCATCTTCTCACTTCTACAGCTAGCAGTCACAATGCCATAAGTACAATCAGCAAACATCTTCTAAACATCAAGACTAAAAAAGTTAAACAGTGTCTTTGACTGTTTATACACCAAGATCCACAGGCCATTGCCTTCTTTAATGTAGGAAACCATTACACCAGACACTACACTTCTAGCGCCACTTGCGCCATATATTACCACCTGGTGCAGTATCACTAAGAACGAATGGGTGTTAACCATCATTGAACACGGCTATGCCATAGAATTTATATTTCTCCCTCCTACAGGTCTTTTCAGACTTACAATATGGTCTCTGATTCTAGAAGAAGTAATAGCTACACTGCTGAAGAAAGTCACCATACAGCCTGTTCCTCTCAAAATGCTTCCTAACAGCTTCTACTCTTGTTATTTCACAGTTCAAAGCAAAGATGTTTATTTGTGGCCAATCCTGGATCTGAGACATCTAAATTCTTACAGAGACACCAAAATTTTCAGAATGCTGACATTAGAAACAATATTACCACTCCTCAGAAAAGGGGACTGGTTTGCTGTAATCAACCTAAAGGATGCCTATTTCCATAGTACCACTCATTCAAATCATCACAGTTCCCTGAGTTTTGCATTATTTAACAATTCAAAGCACTTCCTTTGGGCTTTATATAGCACCCAGGGGTTTCATGACATGTATGGTGCCATGTATGGTCACTGCCTAGTTCAGACTCTGTGGTATAATGGTGTTCCCTAATATAGACAACAACTCCAAAGTCAAGGCAAAAGGACACATCCTGTTCACCCTCTGTCTCCTATTGGATGTCAAACTTTGCATGAATCTGGAAAAATCAAATTTAGAACCATACGATAAAATCCATTACATCAGCACACTCTGGATTCTAGAACTATGAGAGTGTGATTACCTCAATAAAGAACAAACAAACTAATAACATTGATAAAGAAATTCAAACTGAATGGGACAATCACAGTGTTCATCATCCAAACATTTCTTAGTCTCCCGGCATCTACAATGGCTATGATTCTGTAGACTTGTTTGAAAATGAGATGCCTTCACGCCTGGTACCTGATCTCCTTTGATATGTTGACAGAGGGCAATAGCAAGCTACTGGTCATGACTCCCAAGCTAGCAGAACAGCCCTTATGGTGGGCCAACAAACCTAATTTAACTGGGAAGGCAATCCAGACATCTCAGGCCCAAAATTCAGGCCACAACAGATGCAAGCTTGATAGGATAGGGAGCAAATCGCAGGCCCTGTGGTCCAAGAAATAAATAAACCTGCACATAAACGAGAGCTACTAATGGTGCTGAAGGCCTTTATAGCATTCAGGGAAGCCATATTGGGCAAAGTACTACAAGTTGCCACCACCAGCAAGGATGTGAACTATGTGAACAAACAGAGCAGGACACGCTCCAGGTCTTTGATGCTCCTAGCCGTCGAACTTTGGAAACGGTGCCTCCTGCATCATATATTCCCAATGACCATCCATGTGGCAGGGGAAGACAACTGACTGGCGGACAGTCTTACGTTGGAAAGCATCTCGAGATCGCAAACAGAAGCTAGCGCAACACCTCCTCAACAGTATTTGTAACAAATGGATCAACTGGGTATAGATCTGTTTGCTACTTGTGACAACAAAGCATGTCCGAAATATTGTTCCAGAGCAAGGCAAGAGGGAAATTGTCTAGGATATTCATTCATGACTTGTTGGTCAAGACAAGTCTTCTACCTCTTTCTCTGTTACACAGGGTGATAGCGACGCTTTGTCAAGACAAGTCAGTGCAGTCCTGCATGCCCCATGGTGGCAGCACCAACCTTGGTTTACATAATTAAAGCAAAAGGCGACAGAAGCCTACCACCTGTCCCTACTTCATCACCTACTCTCTCAAAACAGAGGAACAATTCACTATCCAGACTCAGACTGAGGCTGACAACATGAAACACTGTCAACCCTGAAACGAATTATACATTCGTCCAGAAAGCCATCTACCAGGCATAGTTACAGATGAAAATGGTGGAGATCCTCCTCCTTTGCTTAGTCAATTGGAAAATCTGACCTCCAACCCTCATTGCACACAATGTTGTGTTTTCTTCTGTTGCCAAAAGATAATGGTTTATCTCATTCTTCTATTAAAGTCTATTTGTCCACTATAGTAGCAAAACACCCTCTTGATTCCAAAGCATCACAATACTTCAGAAACCCAACTCTCAAGTTCCTGCAGGATCTTCAGAATATCTTTCTGGATGTTCTGAGACCTCCCCCAACAATGTTCATTCTCTGTAGTACTCAACCAATTCATGTAATCACCCTTTGAGTTGATGGCTACTGAAGTCCAGAGACTTCTCACCTACAAAATAGCATTCCTGGTGGCTATTGCCTCAGCATGAAGGGCAAGCAAGTTGTGTACTCTCTGACATGACCTACCTTTCCTGCAAGGTTATGGTCATTATTTTTCCAGACATGTCACTCTTCCCTAGCGTGGTATCAAATTTTCACTTTAATCAGCCTCTCGTCCTCCCAACTTTTTGCCATTGCCTACTATGGAACTGGAGAACATTCTTCATACTTGGACATCCTAAGAGCTCTGACTCTCTATACCTCTAGAACCAAGCATTTCCAAAAGTCTAAGAACTTATTTGTTAGCTATCAGGGTGTAAATATGGGTGACAATCCCCCAGTGATTGTCCAAGTGGCTCATCAACACAATTAAATTGTCTTATCAACTAGCAAACAGACCAATGCCTGACTCTGAAGGGGCATTCCACCAGAGCTGTTGCAGCTTTTACAACCTTTCTCAAAGGAATCCAACTAAGAGACAGCAATGTGGTGTCAGCCCTCAGAGTTTGTCAAACACTACAGGTGGAACATCAGGACAAAACCTGATGCTGTGTTTGGAACAGGAGTAATTTCATCCGTGTTGGTGTGACATTGTACCAGCCGGTAGGTGAGCTTGTCAGTCACCCACATGTGGGATTCACAAAGACCACAACAAAGAAGGACAAGGTTACTAACCTGTAACTGTGGTTCTTGTAGTGGTCATCTGTGAATTCACACAATCAACCCATCCTCTCTTCAGTCTGCCGCGCTACGGTTCACTCGTATATAGTGGTGGGAACTGGGGAACTGAGGGATAACCAGTAGGTACATGGACATGCGCAGTGGAGGCTGAGCTGACCTAACAGTCTTTTTGCTTTGAGCTCTACCATATCCCAACAGGTTTTGTGCAGGTGCAGAAACACCTACATGTGTGATTTCACAGGTGACCACTCAAAGAACCACAGTTACAGGTAAGTAACCTGTCCTTTCCTCTCACAATCTGGAGAAAAGTTTGTGTGGAGAGATACAGGAAAAGAAAGGCACTCAGAGCCAAGGACACTACAGAGAGGAAAAAGAATGCCAATGATTTTGAAACTAGACTTTGTAGCACACGTGGAAAAGATGAAGAAAGATATTACTACCATGTCCCATACTCCTTGATCTTGGTCAGGCCTGCTTTTGGGTTGGACTTTATCAGTTTTCAGAAATCTGTTGTTATAAACAGTTCTCTTACTTGTCTCTGAAATGAAGAAAGAATGCTTCTTTTGAGATGACATCTGCTGTTTGCAGGAATTATAAGGCTGTGATGATGTTTTTCTCACTCTCTCTCTCTTTCTCTTTCTCTCTCTCTCTCTCTCTCACACACACACACACACAAGCTAGGCCACACATACTCAAAGTACTGGAGAGTCACTATGGTCATCCAAAGCCTGACCCTCCGGGTTAGATTGCATGTTAAGACAAATACATATATCCTCCTTTTAAGCCTCCAGCCAGGCATAGGTAAAGGTTCCCCTTGACATTTAGTCCAGTCCCGTCCAACTCAAGGGCGCGGTGCTCATCCCCGTTTCCCAGCCATAGAGCCAGTGTTTTGCCCGTAGACAGTTTCTGTGGTCACGTGGCCAGCGCAACTAGACACGGAACGCCGTTACCTTCCCACTTAGGTGGTACCTATTTATCTATTTGCATTTGCATGCTTTCGAACTGCTAGGATGGCAGGAGCTGGGACAAGCAATGGGAGCTCACTCCGTCACGTGGATTCGATCTTACAACTGTTTGGTCTTCTGACCTTGCAGCACAGAGGCTTCTGCGGTTTAACCCGCAGCACCACCACGTCCCTAGCGCCACCACGTCCCTCCAGCCAGGCATACAGATTGTTTAATGCTCTGTGCCTATGACATCAAACACTCAAACAAAAGCCATGCTATTTCCTGGCTGACCAATTACAAAACAAAATTTGGCCACCTAAGTTGCCAAATGCAAATTGAGGCAAATTCTTGGCTGCATTGCTCTAGAGAGGGAAACAGGATATCTTGACTTAGTGAGGCCTGGAGGTGGCCAACTCAGGCTGCTCATTTGTGGTTTCAATTAAGGGTTAGTTATTTAATTTACTATTGTTGTATTTTTACTGCCAAGGAGATAGGAGCAGATACGCTTGTGGGATTTTATCTTGACTGGCTTTGGTACTATGCACCTTGACATCCTAGATAGGTAAAGACATCTGTTCGATCTCAGACAGGAAAATTTCTTGTTCATGCTGACTTATTACAAATAGATAGATAGATAGATAGATAGATAGATAGATAGATAGATAGATAGATAGATAGATAGATAGATAGATAGATAGATAGATAGATAGATAGATAGATAGATAGATAGATAGATAGATAGATAGATAGATAGATAGATAGATAGATAGATAGATAGATAGATAGATAGAGAAAGAGAGAGAGAGAGAGAGAGAGAGATAACTTGTTATATGTACGCATGCATTATACATACATTATTATACATACGTGTGTGTGTGTGTGTTCATATACTGTATATTTATAACAAGTCAGCATTTATATTGCTCTGAGAGTGCTCTAGCTATGGGTGGTGCATAACTCAAAACAGCGTAACTCAAATATGTATATATAGTATATGTAAAATTGGTGCATGACTTAAACTGGTGGTTGGTACTACCAGAATGTTTACATGTCCCAGAAGAAGCTACTTCTCTTGTGACTTGGGAGGCAAGAAGAAGAGGGTCCCTGCTTCATTCCCTTCCTTATCCATTGATTATGGGGTGTTTGGGTGCCTTCGTCTCTCCTTTTGTTGCAGGACTCTCCACTCAAAGCAGTGCAGATGCTGTGGGTGAACCTGATTATGGACACTTTTGCCTCCCTTGCTCTTGCCACTGAACCCCCCACCGAGGCCCTGCTGCTGCGCAAGCCGTACGGACGTAACAAGCCCCTCATCTCCCGCACCATGATGAAGAATATTTTGGGCCATGCCGTGTACCAGCTCATTATCATCTTTACCCTCCTCTTTGTGGGTGGGTTTTCTTTTATAATGACATAGGCCACTGGAGTTGGGAGGGGTAGGGTGAGACTCTGCCCACGGGTCCAATCCAGATGGGTGGCGGGAGAGGTCTGGCTGGGTGGGTCTGGTGTCCCCTCTGCGATGCGCTACTTTACCACCCTTCCCCACTCACAGGCGAGGTTTTCTTTGACATCGACAGTGGCCGCAATGCTCCCCTGCACTCCCCACCCTCGGAGCACTACACCATCATCTTCAACACCTTTGTCATGATGCAACTCTTCAATGAAATCAACGCCCGGAAAATCCATGGCGAGCGCAATGTCTTTGATGGTATTTTTGGCAACCCCATCTTTTGCAGCATTGTGCTGGGCACCTTTGCCATACAGGTACAAACCTCAGGTCAATGGATGCACACACCTGGATGAGGCTGGCATAGGAAAGAAAGGATGGGTGAACACATGGGTGGAAGTGGTGGATGTGTGCATATCTGTAAGTGGAGGGATATACCTGTTTTCATTCCATTATTATTGCTATTATCAGGATTCTTATCCTTATTTATTAATTACAATTTCTGGGCTGCCCTATATCAAGATATATTAGGCAAGGTATGGAAAATAAAACTGTGAGCAATTATAAAATAGTTTTAAATGACTGAAAGCAATTCAACACAACAATGCAATATGCAGAAGTCCACAGCCCAGTAGGTTAGAGTCAAACTATTCAGATTCTTGAACAAAGAGACATGTTTTAAGCTGGTGCTGAAATGAGACCAGTGTGGATGCCAGTCAGCCCTCCAAAAGATTAGTTATTGTGCTTAACAGACAGTTAACAGAATAACATGGGCTGGGCAGGTCTCTGCTCCAAGGAACTCGGTCTTGATTTCCGAAAATGGGAAAGAAAGGGAAAACCAAGGTCAAAAGGGAATAGAAGTGAGCAAAGGCAGTTCTGTGGACCGAGGCGTCACTTTAATTGAAAGGTGAAGAAAGAAGTGCAGCGAGTGTAACCCCTGGTCACTCTGGTCCCATTTCCCAGCAGCCCTTGCAGAAGAAAGAGGAAGTGGCTGCTGTCTGCCTGATAAGCAGCTCTGTCTCCTTGTATGCTCGTGGCTGCCCTGCTCATACCTCTGGTTCTCCTCGCCCTGAAACATCAAAGGCCTTTTCCTTAAGCACTGTTGTGCTCTCCTTTGCTCCTGCCACATTTGTCAGAAGTTGCCTGCCTGCTTCCCCCCTCTTGTCTTTCTTGAACTGGTCCATCTCCTGCACACCTTAGAATGGTCACTGTAAAGATGATGGCTCCCAGAATCTCTCGGGCAGCACTGCCTTGGCCACTCTGGCTGAAGGCATCTGAGAACTCTCGTTTAGAAAAGTAGTTCTTCCAGTCACCTAACCATGCCCCTGAATCCACTAGTCTCAGCTGGAGCATCCCGATGAGCCTATGGCTGGATATCAGTCAAAATTTAAATAAATCCAGTTGATTCAAGGGATCTTGTCTGGATCACCACTTGGCTGAACCTCCTTGCAGTCTTGTTGATCTTCCCCCTCAAACACAATGCTACAAAAATTTGGCAAGGAGTTCCTGTGGACCAGGTCATCCCTGAGCCTATGTATCCAGGTATCATGATTGCGGGGGGTTTTGTCTCTCTCTGTGGCTTTTTCTCACCATTTGCCTGTTTTCCCTACACAGATCGTCATTGTGCAGTTTGGGGGGAAGCCATTCAGCTGTTCTCCACTGAATGCCGAGCAATGGCTCTGGTGCCTCTTTGTGGGCTTTGGGGAACTTGTCTGGGGACAGGTAAGCAAAAACCTTACTCCGATCTCCTCATCTATGCTTTCTGCAGGATCATCTAACTGGGAGGGAAGGTCCTCAGTATTCAGTCCCAAGATCTGTTGTCAGTGTTATGCTCTATAAAATGTGAAGGAGCTTGTATTCTAAGGCCATTCGCACACCGTTATTCCAGAAAGAAGTAAATAAATAAATGGCAGGAAAATGTATGTATGTTTGTATGTTTGTATGTTTGTATGTATGTATGTATGTATGTGTGTGTGTGTGTGTGTGTGTGTGTGTGTGTGTGTGTGTGAGTGAGTGTGAGTGAGTGAGTGAGTGAGTGAATGAATGAATGAATGAATGAATGAATGAATGAAACCAGACTTCTAAGAATCTCATTTTATCTATATTTCTAAAAATCAAGGTTTTAGCTCCTCTGTTGTGCTAGAGGATACAGTATATTGCAGTGCCCAATTAAAATTTCAGAAGATGAGAAATGTAGCTTTGGACTTTATGTAAATTCCTGCCTGCTTGCTATGTATGAAAAATGTGGCATTTGCAGACTACAGTTTTTCTTTACATAAAAAAAGGTGTTTGCCTTCAGTGCAGAATTTTGATTTGGCTGACTTCTGTTTAGGATGGCATTTATTCAGAAACACTAGGTGGAATCCACCCAGCTGGACCTACTTGCTTTGAGAGAATCTAAATTCTTTCTCCCCCCCCCCATACTGCTAAAAAATAAAGGTAGATTTTTTTTGACCTGCACAGATTGTGTATATTGAGCGTTGTTTATGTAATTGCTTATTCAGTATAATCTGCTATCATGGGGATAGGAAAAGGCAATAAACAATATTGAGCAGCTAAAGCCATGCTCTTCTACCACTAGATATGCTCCTCATTGCACTCCACCCTTGCTTTTCAAATGCCATATTATTATTGTTGTTGTTGTTGTTGTTGTTGTTGTTGTTGTTGTTGTTGTTGTTGTTGTTGTTGTTATTGCTGCCTTTCAAGGGTTACCCGAAAGGGTACTACTCAGAACTAGAGATGGGGATTTTGTATTCTTATACGAAGCCGCCCCCTGGCACAGGTGGCCTGATTATCTCCCCCCACCCCCAGACCTGTCTGGACCACTCACCACACAGTGCACATTGCGTGTTGCCAGCGTCCTCATCACCACACCAATCGCACGGCTGCCACAGCCCCACCTCTTTGCTCATGCAGCCACTCCAGCAAGGAGGCAAGAGGACGAGTCTCCCTGCTCAGCGGCGGAGTGGCTGGGTGAGCAAAGAGGCAGAGCAGTGGCCGTCAGGCCACTGCTGTGATTGACACGGTGATGATAACGCCAGTGACATATAAGGCACACTGTGTACTAAGTGGTCTGGCAGGGTCTTGTGGTGGGAGATAATCAGGGCGACCACCTGTGCCAAATGGCTTCATATTCATATATGATACAAAGCCCCCATCTCTCCTCAGAAGCAAATTCCCATTCCCTTCTTCTGAGGGCACTTCTGGGACTGTGAAGTTTGTCTAAGGCCAGACAGGCTGGCTCTTCACCCAGGAGGCACAGTGAGGTACCTACACCATCCTAAAGAGCTACCAGCATATTTTAAAAAAATGAGTGTCTCATTAGCTATGACATTTAGTAGACCCTTTAAAAAACCAAACAAACTATGAAATGCAGTTTACAGGGCCAAGGTGGGTTCAGATACACTTCTGGAATCTTTTTGAGAGGGGAAACCATCATCTGGCATAAAGGACCATGTACCTCCCTCCCGCAGCTTGAAAAAGATGATGAGTGCCCATGCTGGCCAGATTTTAAGAATTGTAGTCCGAAAAGAAACTTTTCCAAACTGTGCTCCCAATCCCTTTTGCTACTTCTTCCTAAATTTCCTTCTTTCTAAGACATAAATTAATCAATTAATGACATATTATCAAAGTCAAGTCACTTCCAACTTATGGCAACACTTTTCAGGGTTTTCTAGGTACAGAGTACTCAGAAGTGGTTTACCATTCCCTTTTTTTTTGGCAGCCCCCTGGGGCTATGCAGTTAGCCAAAGGCTGCACAGGCTGGCTCTTCTCCCAAATGTTTTGAGTCATGGTATTTCTGCCAAAGGTTGATCAGAATTCTCAGTTATGTCTCTAGTATAAGATTTCACTTGAATGCCGTGAAAGAGAGCAGCACAGAGAACGGAAAAGTTGTTCTTCCAAGCTCTGCAGATAATTGGTCCTATATAGAAAGGAAAGATCAGAATGTAGGTTCGCTGCCTCCTCCCTTCTGCAGGTCATTGCTACCATCCCTACCAGCCAACTCAAATGCCTGAAGGAGGCAGGCCACGGTCCTGGCAAGGATGAAATCACTGATGAAGAGATGGCAGAGGATGAAGAAGAAATTGACCATGCTGAACGGGAGCTGCGCCGTGGCCAGATCCTGTGGTTCCGTGGCCTCAACCGCATCCAGACCCAGGTATGAGACAACGGGGAGGAGTTTCTTTGCATCTGACTCCTCCCACCAGTGCTTCCCTACCCTCTTTTCCCAGCCCTTCCTTTGCTTTAGCAGAGACTTGAAGACAGCCCCTTCATCTGGTGATCTCCCACCCCTTCCCAGGACATGGTGGTTTCACCCTGCTGCTCATGCCTGGGGGAGAGAGAGAGAGACCCACAATGCCAGCTTGGGCATTTCATCTCCCTTGCCCTTTGCCTTGTTTCAGCAGAAAGAGTTAATGAATGCACTGCTTGGATGCATGAATGAAGGCAGCCTATAGAAGCAGAAATGGGATGGTGATTCTATTGTTGGGCTGCTTGGAAGCTTCTAGGAGAAGGCTAACAAATGTTGTAGCTGAGCGAGTAGTGTTAGTAGCAGTTGTAGAGGTGTTTCAAGTAATAGCTAATTCTAATTCCCCTTATGACAGAGCAGGGGGAGAGACTGAAATCTGTGCAAGGCCACCCAGTGTGTCTGTGGCTGATGGTACAAGGTTGTCTGCAAATCATGTAGCTCAGATGAGCCCATATTGGTCTCTACCCCCATTTGCAGAACAAAAGAAGTGACCATAATAAGGTCAGTGTGGCCTTACCCAAGTCAAGATGTTGGCAAAAGTTCTTCCATTCCACACTGTACCTGTTTTTCAGGGAGCTTCTTCCAGGTACTCTAGTGTGGCACTAAAGCTGCAGCATCAGACATGAGATCTGCAATATATTCCCATGCCCCATAATTTACCTGGCCAAGAAGCCACAAAAGGCAAGGTGATCTATGTGCTCACAAATGTGTCTGCTCTTGGTAATGGCATAAGACATAACTTGCAAAAACTGGGATGTGGATGCAAGCAAACCCCACAAGGTGGGCTCCTGGCCCGCCATTAAAGAGCCTTCTTTCTTTGCAGGCATTTCTCATGCAGTTGTGTATTTTAGGAAATGAAACATCGGTGGTGCAAGACCACCCAGTGCTGCAGTTGTGGTGAGCATCTGGAAGATACGTTGGAGAGATTTATGTTAATTAGATTGAAGTGGGATGGGTATTGCAAGTGTCTGTAAAAGTATTGAAGCACCCTGTCATAATGCCTTGGTGAGGAATTTGGCCTGTTAACCGATTTGGGTTTCATATCCCTGAATTAGACAACATTAAAATGAGAAACAGAAACCTTCTTGCAGATGTTTCCCTTCTATGGTGGCAATAGTCCCGTCTATCGTGGCTACAAAGAGCAGTGTAAGAGGATTAAGGAATCAGTGTGGAATTTTTCTTTATCTGTAAGATAATCCCCAATTTTTCTCAAAACCAGACTTCCCATGTTCACCACACGGAGGATAACTATGACGATTAAATTCTACAAATGAATTTAATTGACTGTTTAGCTGGCTATTTTGTCTATAGATGTGATCAAGTATGATTTGTTAGATATAAACTTCATCTTATCTCCACAGCTGATGTGGGGTTACTGCTTGAGAAAGTTATTTTCTTGGACAACAGCTCCACTACTGTAGTGTCACTGGCCATGCCAGCTGGGAGAATCAAAGTCTTCTGACCCTGAACAAGTAACTTTTTCAAGCTAAGGGTGAAATTATTAGGAATTTATGAGACACAGGCAGTTAGAGGCTAAGGGCAGTGGGAAGATGGGCCTACAGTCCAAGGAAAAGAACAAAGTGGTAAGACGCTCAGAAAACAGCCTCTCCGTAGCCACTGGGATCCCATCACTTTCCTTCAGGCCTCAGGGTGCTTCCACACTGACATTTATTCTGGAATTGTCACCTTTTATCCACTCCCTTCTAAGTCATCTACATCAGTGGTTCTTAACCTCTGTTACTCAGGTGTTTTTGAACTGCAACTCCCAGAAACCCCAGCCAGCAGAGCTGATGGTGAAGGCTTCTGGGAGTTGCAGTCCAAAAACATCTGAGTAACAAAGGTTAAGAACCAGTGATCTACATGATGTTGCCATCAACCTGCTGCTGTCCTGTCCTTTTCCTATGCCACGTATCCTAATGAGGTTTCAGAAAACCCTTTTTGGGAAGGAAAGCACAGCAGTCTTTGGATACCTGCATCGACTTAGAACTCATGTTCTGCTTTTTTTTTAAAAAAATAGTGTTTACATTTGATGTGGGGAGTTATGTTTCAGTTGACTGCTGTCACACTTTTTCACTTGAAATTCCTTTTACTATTATCTCCCCAGTTATCTCTATTTTGAAATGTTGCTTTTTTTAAAACAGATCAGTTTCAACATTTATACTGAAAGGCTTTACTTTTTTTTTTTAACCAATGAATTAAATAAGGATGCTACTAATGTGGCTTGATTTCTTCACCCACACAACCACATGGTGCCCTCTAGTGGAATGACCACAGCAGGGTGCTTTTAAATCAAAAGCGCTACACCGGCCATTGCTGTTTTGCACGTCGCTGAGAGCAGAAAAGCAATGACTGGGTCTCTCTGAAAGTCTGGAAGCACCCTCAGATAACATCTTTTACTTCATTGGGCTTATCTGCAATCAAAAAGGCCAGACGACTAGTCTGTTTTCTTTTTCAAAGAAAATGCCAACTACAATCATTGCATACCTCATAGCCACACTAAAAAATCAAGTGAAACCATTTATGGTGCAGTCACATCCGAGTCACAACTGCCCCAGGTCCTTGCTTATAGCTGGGACACTAAGCCCAGGAGAGAAACTGCTAGAAGGCAAGTTGTTCTACCTGTAGCCATTACAGGGTTTGTATGCAAAGTACCTCCAACGGAGTTCATGGCAGAGGCATGATCCTGAGACACCCATGTCTAGCTTCTATGTTCTAACAACACATGCTTTCTGATTGCAGCCCTTCCCCCCCAACCCATCCCTTCCTGTTTCCTCAAACCGTCTGAAAGAGGGGGTGGGACATGTGCCTTGCAATTCTTCTTTTCCTTTAGCAAGTCAAACAAAAGGTGGTTTGTTCCTGCCTTAAGACTTGATGGCTCTTGGATCAAAGAAGGACACAGGCCTGGAGCATGACGAGAAATAACCCAATGGCATGTGTTGTGTATCAAAGCTGCTGCTTACTGGTTTACATGAAATGAATATGACCCAGGAATCCTGTTTTCCAAACCCTCTCTTATACTCCAGCTCCACCCCAAAACGGCCATGGCAGATTCTATTCCACCCCAGAGTGAAGGAGAGTGCCCAGCAGGCTGGTCCTCCAGAAGTCCAGGTTCCCCTACCCATATCAAAGCTCATCAGACTCTCAGTCCACAGGGATGGAGGACCAGGGCTTCCAAGACAGAGTGTAGCACTTCCAAGAGCTATTTAAATCCCAGCTCTTTTGCTGAATTTTTTTTTTAAATGGAGCACTTCCCCTGATCTCAGTCCACTCCTTTGCTTTCCTGGAATAGGAACAGAGCCTAGCCCTGCTCCCTGGGGTAATACCACTCTCTGCCAACTCCCAAAACCAAGCTGTCTTCCAAGAGATAGACTAACTGGGGAGGTGGGGTGGAGAGCATGGAGCTTCCCGTGGATCAGAATGCCTTGCCTTCCCAAAGCCTACTTACTGGCACTGGAATGGAGACTCTTCTGCTTTCCGCTGCTCATCTGACTTGCACCAGCAGGAGATCAAGATACCCAAACTGGTTTGTTTTCCTACTCCCTCCATTTCAGCCAAGCCAGCCGGTTCATTTGAATCTGTAACCATAAGTGGGGAACCTAAAGCCCTGTGGCTGAATCTGGCCTTCCTTTAAACTCAGCCTGACCCTCTGAGCTTTTCCAGTTGGCTAGGCCAGGGGTTCTTAACCTTGGGTTACTCAGGTGTTTTTGAACTGCAACTCCCAGAAACCCCAGCCAGCACAGCTGATGATGAAGGCTTCTGGGAGTTGCAGTCCAAAAACACCTGAGTAACCCAAGGTTAAGAACCACTGGGCTAGGCCTTTTTCCTGAGATCACCATCATTGGGTGGTTTCTGAGCATTCACATAGGGTTTTCCTTATTCCAAAAGCTTGAGACCTCCCTTTCAAAGGCTTAGTTGAGGGCGCTAAAAACTATGAGTATAATATAGCGGTATTGTTGGTCCCAGTATGTTGTCCGCCACCCCTCCCAATCAATGGGATGCAGTTCCCAAAACCTCTCTAGAACTAAGTTTGGCCCTTGGGCTGAAAGTTCTCCCCTACCCTAATTCTAAAACCTATTGGCCTTATATCGCACCGGTTCTTGATCTTGTACATGGTCTTCATGACAAGCCGGTGAGGATAGGTTCCCCATTAAATAATTGTGGGTAATACAGCGAAGAGGGTGACATGGTCTATGGCTGAGCTAGGACCTACACTCCAGTTTCTGTTCCCAGTAGGACCATTTTGCTTCTGTGCTGCCAACAGCTGTGAATGGATGTATGTGAAGGTGCCCTTAACAAATGAGAAGTACCCGATGTGAGGGATGTAGTCCATACAGACCTTTAAAGTTACAATACATTTGCAACTCAAGAAATTAATCATATGTTCAATATACAATATTATGGTGATTCAAGGGAGCTCAATTTTAAAGTAGTTTAAAGACTACAGACCTTTTTGTCCAGCTGTTTTCACGAGAACACATGGACTTCCATTCATTCCAATGAGATATACATAATAAACTATGCCCTATGTCAGCTGTTCCCCAAACTGTGGCCCTCCAAATGTTGTGGATTACAACTTCCATCATTCTTGACCTTCAGGTTTAACTGTATGAGGCTGATAGAAAGTGTATTCCAGACTAGCTGAAGGACATAGGGCTGAGGGCTGTGTTGGGCCAGAAAACAGGGATTTTCCTTAGATTTCCACTGCTGAAATGATTTTTTACAACTTTGAAAAGGGCAAGAACCTTGTTTTCTTTTGCATCTCATCAAAGGTGTAACCAGACTGGAGCAACTGAGGCTTGGCCACAGAGCACCAGCATTTAGATGGCACCAAGATCTAGAGGTGGATGAAAATATGAGGCTTAGGAAAATGAAGAGCAATACCTCACACCCTGTCCAGTTTCTTTTCCTTTCGAAAACATAAAGTTTTGTCTTTTCTTTTTGAGGAACACCCCATTCTTCTCCCCTTTTTCATGAGGGGCTTGCAGTCCAGCCTCATGGCAGAGTGGGAGGGGAAAGGGTGCCAATTTGCTGTAGGTCTCAAAAGGGCTAGTTAGGAATCTGCCTCTGTCCAGCCTAGTGGTGGAAGAGGACTACCATGTGGTTCCAGGCTGCTCTGACTCAAGGCAACAACAAGGTTGACAGGAATAAATGTATCTTTATATCCCCGACCACTGGCTTATTATGTTCAGTTGAATTTTTTAAAATAATGAAAAGTTACAGCGTTAGTTGATTTTCAAAAATTAGAAAGTAAGGCACTAACTTGTAGCTATCACAATAACGGACTATTTCTTGGAAAACCTTAGAGCTATTACTGAAACTAATGGCATTTTAAACGTGAACTTGTAAGCCCTGTGACATAGTATGGGGAGGAGAGGTCAACCATGTTTCAGGAAATTTGTTACATCCTTAGCAGGGTTGGCTTTCACAGAGGGGAAAAGTATGATGGAGTTTCAGGAGATGCGATGATTTCTGCTTAGGTGTAAACAAATAGCACATAAACATGCCATATACTGTAGTTTTGAATGGAGGAACTGCAAGATTCAAGGGCCCTGCGTGCCATTGTGTTTGTGGGTGGATAGGTGTGTATGGGTGTGTACCGATGGCTTGCTCCTGCAGAATTAGTCAATTAGAGACAAGCCATTCCAAAGCAGGGCAAGGAAACAGATGGAGCCGTCACTACAACAGGGTCCTCCAAAACAGCCTTTTTCTCCATGGGAATGAATGATACCCATTCATTTACCAGGAATAAACGAAAAGAGGTATTCTCAGAAACACAGTTAAGGTAGATCTAAAACTTACTTCCTTGCCCAGATCCGCCCACTTATGGGAAATCAAGCCTGCCTGAGCCTTCCCCCTGTTTTTCTCTTATAAAAAAAAACAAATCTTAGTTTCAGTTCCTTGGCAAGGCTAGAATTTAGCCAAATGTTGGGAAAAAGTTTTACACATAAAGAGTGAAACATTTGAGTTACTGTTCAATTATACTGCCGTTTGAAAAGTGTAAAATATGCTACAACCCACTCGTTTGAGTATATACTCCATGCCCCAGGTGGTACAGATAAACCTACGGTCTTATTTGCCCTCATAATGATCTTATTATTTCCCTCACTTTTCCCACTCAAAGTTACAGTACTGATCTTTGTGACAGCTGGTAGCAAGAAGTTTCATGGGTCAGCTGTGCCTTGCTCTTAATGGGTGAGTTTTCTTACTAATTTCTTATCTTGCTGGATTATCCCTAGCAATATTAGTAGAAGATGCCAGAGGTTGAATACTCTCAGTGAGCCCTCCAGAAAGGGACCCTCCAAGTATGACCAGTTGCCTCGATCTTTTGCTGGTGCAATTTGCTCTTTCCATCCAATGTGAGGTGGGGTGCGAACTCCCCCCACCCCACCCCCCAAGCTGGTCTCTGGCGCATCACGCTTCCAAGACTGTGGCCAGACACCCAGCATGGCCCATCATACTCTGGCTGGCACGCGCTGTCCCGCTGCAGCCGCTGCCCGCTGCCACCCGAATTTTCTATCTCATTTTCTCTCCTGCAGATGGAGGTAGTTAGCACCTTCAAGAGAAGCGGCTCCTTTCAAGGGGCTGTCCGACGCCGCTCTTCCGTCCTCAGCCAACTGCACGATGTAACCAATATTTCTACCCCCACTCACGTAATTCTCTCCGCCGCAAATGCCAGCACCGGTGCCGGGAGTGAGTCTTGATTTCCTCTTACTGCTTGTGATTTAAAAACAATCGAAAAAAAGACCAAAAAAAAAAAAAAAACCCAACCCCATCCTATTTCTGCCCTCCTCAATATCTCCTTCCTTCTCTTCTATCCTCCCTCCCTACCCCTCCTTCCTTTGGTCCTCTGTTATTGCAGTCACTGTTGCAATATTATTTATTTCAGTTTTTTTTCTCTGTCCGGTCTCAGTCACGCCGGATTTACAACTTCTATAAAAGCCATACAATTTCTGCGCTTTGCCCCCTCCTTCTTTAACCACCTGCACCCTTTCTCTCCTTGGTTTGCTCGTCTCTTTCACCTTCTTTATTAGTGGCTGCTAGTTTTTAAATGGTCTGGAGTGAGATCCCCAGCTGGTGAGGTGGGAGCTGGTCTGGGTCCAGGAGGAATATGTTCCCATGGAAAGAATGGAGCAAGGTACAGGGATACCAGCTGGGGATCAAGCCTTGTTTCTCAGCCTAACCACACATCTTGGTGGTAATTATTAGTGTTTATTGTGGTGTTTGATGTGTGTCACTCACTGTTGCACGTCAGAGATTTGGGCGCCTGAGTGGGCAGGCTGGTAGAGAGAAAAGTTAAAATATCTGGTTGGAGACCTGGGCATGAAGCTTTGGACAAGATCACATTCTTACATCACCCGTTCCATGGCAAAATCTGAAGGTATTTTATATAATAAAGGTTCCAAATTTGGAAGAAGCCAGTATAAAAAGAACCGCTTTTTCCATAGCTGACCAACTGGCCCAAAGGATGCTCTTTCTGCTCAGCATGACTTTGTGTCCCTACCTGGATCTGACATAACAATGAATTAGCAGGTCAGATTCATGTCACTTCTAGGACTGAATGGGACCGATTCACCTCACCAAGCCCAACGGCTGTGCAATTCCCACTGGAATAAGTGGAAATTGCTCAAAGGCAGATGCTTGGGGACTGTTGCCTGTGGCATCATCACTTACAACTCCATCTACCACCTATGCTTCACATTTAAACTAATCTCAAAACTGATTTGACAAGCTTGCCCTCAGAGAATCTTGGGAGTTGTGTAGTTTTGTCCTGAAAACTATTTTTTGACCATGGGGTAAGATAGGTAGTATAAAGCCTATGATTCTGGGCACATCTACACTGTAGATAAATGAATATATCACTCATTCCTCCTTGAGAGCTTGTTGAGAAGGGATCCAGCTGTTTAGCTGGTATTGGACTGCAGTTCCCATAATATTGTGCCTATGGTTATGGCCATCAGTATCTGGAGGACCATGCATTTTCCTTTCCTTATTTAAAATAATTCTAATCTTCCTTTCTAAGCTGTTTCATAGGGTCTTTGAGAGAAGCCATGGCAATTCAAGTAGCATAAAACCAATATGTATAGGTTAGTAAGGTGGATATCCTGTGTCTGGGTTCCTTGACTAGGAGCCAGAACAATTTGAAAATGATTTAAATTTGTAATATAGGCAGGACATGGAATAAATAAGGTGGCAGAGGAGTTCAGAAAGTCTCTGAACGAATAAAGAAAAGCCCATTTGAGAATAAGAATGCCAGGAATATGTTTCCATAGCTCTGAAGCTACTATTGTCTCATTAAATAGTTAAAGAGATGTTTGTGGAAAGGATTGACATGCTGGGGAAAGCGAAGGAAAAAAAAAATTCTGTGGAGTATGTTGGCACAAAAGAGGAGGGTCTGTTTTGCTCAGAATAGGCAGGATTATGCAAACATGCCTCTTGAGGACACCTATAGCGAGGCCACCAGCCAGTTCCTCTATGCGTGATGACAAAGAAATGGTTCCCCGTCTCCTCTTATCTGCCTCAGTCCCCTGCCTACGTCTCCCCCTCCCATCCCCCTTTGGAAAATGTGCCACCTCCTCCTTGCCTTCTTGAAACAAAACTGCTCTTAATTTCTCGTTTTGGGGGGACACAGCCATGAAAGTTCCAGAGAGGTAAGCTATCCATTCTCCAGTTCTTCTGCTCCTGGACTAGGTCCCAGGTGTTCATGGCAAGTTGGTTTATTTTTAGACTGTTTCAACAGTTTCTTTTTCCTTTCCTTTTTTTTTTAAACCAATCAAAGCTATGCTGGTGGCCATGCCGGCATTGTGGTGTGCTGTGGTAGAGTCGTTGGTGCCTTTTGGTATGACATGCACTGGTCTTGCTTTTCAATGGGGCGCACCCTTACAATGTAAACCTTCGAGTATGGCCTTGTAATCTTTGCTGCAGTTTTAGCAGTTCTCTCTCTCTCTCTCTCTCCCTCTCTCTCTTTCTTTTTAAATACTGCCTTTATATTAAATTCTCTTCCTACCTTCCAGTGAGCTGCTGTCACTCCTTGGGAAATTGATATCCATTAATAGCCTTTGGTCTTTCTCCACTTCTTGCATCTTGGAATTGCTGTGTCTGTTTTATGTTTCCTTTTATTTTTGTTTGATAATGATTGTATTTCTTTTTTAGGAACCATGCTATGGATGCCAAATGGGTTTTGCTACCTTAAAATTTTCCATAGGGGAGTTTGTCATTTCAGGCTCACAGAATAATGAGACCCATGAAACAAAAAATCGAAGAGTAGCTCTTGCCAGCATCTAATTAGCAGGGATTACAATCTACAAAATGATTCTACTTGGTAAAGCCAACGAAATGAGTGAACCTGCAAAGGAATTATTTTCAGTAAGGCATAAGTATGTCTACAGATATGTTACGTTCTAAAATTCTTCATGGCACCCAAAACGTGACCATAGGTGTCAGAATAAATTCTGACAGGTTCCTATATCACATACGTGTACTCTAGACCAGTGGTCCCCAACCTTGGGCCTCCAGATGTTCTTGGACTACAACTCCCAGAAGCCTTCACCACCATCTCTGCTGGCCAGGATTTCTGGGAGTTGAAGTCCAAGAACATCTGGAGGCCCAAGGTTGAGGACCACTGCTGTAGACCCTAGTATCATCCTGACAGCATAAGTACTAGATACAAACATTCTTCAGCTTCCTATCCAGAAACCTAAGCAAGTCACCTGTGTATTTTGGGAGGCAATACTTTCTCCCTAAACTTCTCATAGACACTGCACTGAACAGGTTTCATACTCCTTGGCCATCCCAACCAGAATCTCATCTATTACTGACCAGGCACTGGGTCGTTTGAAAAGCAACATGATAACTGCCATTAAAGTGATTGTTGTAAGGCTCCCACCCCTCTCCAAGGCTTTGAGTGCCTTCCATGACACCACGTAAACATCCAGCAAAAGGAAGTTTCCTCAGTGCTGCATCCTCAGGCAAGGAAAACCTTTGTCAGCTGAAATTCTGCGTACTGTTCAAGGTACAATGGCATTGGGGCATCGGTAGGGAATCCACCTAACACAGGCATGGCTGGATCTGCAACACTTATGTCCTTTCTGCTTTTTTGTGTAGGTCAGCCTTGATGGAGGCCCCTTCTAGGCTTAGCAAATTAGCACAATCCAGATCTTTTTGCCTTATTGTTGATAAGCCTTCTTTGGAGAAATTACGGAGTTTTTCCTCTTTGCCCTTCCCCCACCTTTTTTTTTTTACACTAGGCTATGCTGAATTGTAAATTAGAGTTGGGTAGACTTCTCCTATTTTAGACTTATGTATATGATTATTTAACACCTCCATCTGTACATGTTTTTAACAGTGTTACTCAATCCGAGCAATGCGAATGGCACAGGTCTGAAACCTAAAAGTTGTCTCTCCTGAGGAGGATGAGAACAAGCATCTGTTTTGGAGGTCTGTGCTGCAGCCAAAATGAAATAAACAAAAACACAGATATCAGGCCCATACAAAAGGGAGTAGGGTGCTTTGGCCATAGGTGCATCTCTAGAATCACCCAACACCATGTTAAAAACATGCAGGGATGGAATGGTTATAATAAATAAACAAATAACTATCTGAAAAGCTATTGTCTCTCCATATATAGCCCCTCTTTGCTGTCTCAGTTTAGCAGCAGGGCTTGGAAAATTGACTCCTGTGAGCTACAGCTAAGGTTCCAAAAATGAATTTTCCAAAGCTCTTGTCAGGAGAGCACGCTCAGAATAACAACAGAACTTAGTTATCCCCTAATAATTGGGGAAATCAAGATATGCTTAAAGCTTAAGTCTCCCCCCCCCAATTCATAAGCTAAATGTGTATGAGCAAAATGGAGGTTCCAGTTTGTCTTTGTGAAATAATAGTTAATTTTAGGTTAATAGCAGAGTTATTAGGGGTGGTGTTGGAAAAGGTTTGCACTATGGACAACAAGTCTTCACACCCTCCATGGAGGCCAAACTTTTACTTGAAATAACTATTGCTATACCTCAGCAATGAGGAGGCCTCATTTGACTTTGGACTTCAGCTAGTCATTAAGCAATACTAAGGAAATGTACGGGCTGCAATCTAAAACATATGAAGGGTCAAAAATTACCAGCCCCTGTTATGCATAAAATATACATATAAACCAATTTAATACATTAAAAACAAACAAGATCAAATACTGTAAGTCTGGTTTTCAGCTTTGTACAGACACAGAACTGAACTGGCAGAGCTACTATCCCATATTCACTAAATTCTTCAGAATCCCTTCCCACTGGAGCCTGAAATGAATCCCCTGTCTTAGCTCCTTTCCTGTGCACTTTTCCCATACAAACATCCCTTTCCTATTCTTTTCCCTTTGCAGCTGCGAGGATATCATGGATGGAATCATCACAAATGCCAGCTGGGAATGTCCTGTAGTATTTGTTTTTTTGTTTTGTTTTAAATAAACCCTAACAATAAACCAGCCAAAAAATACATATATCCCCTTGTTTCTCCCGTTTCCTTTCCTTAATCTCTCTTCACCCACCCTCATCCCATTTTTACCGCTTTCTGCTTATCCATGGGGACTTTGCCATCATGTGGAACTCAAAGATGTACCAAACAACTATTTTAGCCTCTTCCCTCAACTAAAATTCCCTTTCTGTGGAAGGTTAAGACTAGCAAGGCAATAAACCTCCACAATCAGAATCCAGGGGAGAATGTGGCAAATGCTCATAGTTTTGAGTTTATCTGGTACACACTGTCCTTTGGGGATCTCACCTTCAAGGTGTTGAGAGAGGGGGGGGAAGGAAAACGTGTACTAATACCAATGTGATTGACCGAGAGGTTTGCATTCCCAATCCATGAGTCTGCTTCCTGCAATATTTGGTTCAGTAAGTGTAGGAAATATAATACCTCCAAAGGGCATGTTTTATCGCTACCACACAGATTCCTAGACGTAGTTGACATTTATCGTTTTAAAATTCATGAAGTACTGTGTATTCATGAAAAAAGCCATTTCCACATGGGTGAAAATAATGTATATTCTATAATGCCATGGAATAGAGGGAAAACTGCCTTTCATCCTTTGTAAATCAAGTAAGGATGGGCTGGGCTTTTGTCCCTTTCAGCAGGGGTCTAGATTTCAAACCACAAGTTCCCACATATTATACTGCCTGAAGCAGAAGATTAAGTGATGTCTTTCCCCCCAAGTCAAGGTTCATAGTATGTTATTTAGACAACTGGGGGAGGAAACTCCACATGTACCTCTTCCTATCCTTAACAGTAAAAATCAGAGATGGTGCAAGTTACTTTTTCTTTTGGCTACTGCCATGTTCACTGTGGGATTCTAGGGAACTGTGGTGTGGAAAAAAAGTAACTTCCTACAGCACCGCTAAAAACACAGTAATAGTGGAATAAATAACTAACAACTGGCTGCCCTTTAATGACACCTAATCCATTGCCCTCGTCTGCCTAATGATATAGGGGGAAACACTGAGAACAGAGATAGCCTGGTTGGAAAAAGCTTCCCATGCTGTAGTATGGGTAGGCTTGCCTTGGGCTTGTGACAGAAATACTGGCTTTTATACAAAGATGTTGGCTGTCTTTGTGTAGGAAGAGAAACTGTAGCTCAGGGGGAGAGTGAGTCACACTGCAGTTTGGGAACACAGATCTACACTTAAAACTTCAGATCACTGGCACAGGAAGGTCTCTTGACCAAGTCCGTTCCCTCAGGGGAAGTGTAGTTTGGTGGAGGCGGTGAGAAAAATCTGTTACAAAACAACACCCCTCAAGAGATTTCAGTTCAGATGGGAGAAGGAATGACTCTTAAATAGATCAGCGTATGGGTTTATGTTTGTACTGAAGCTGTGCTCATAGGGACAAAGGCAGGGATCCCTCCCTGGCATTTCCTCAGTCACTAGTGGGGATGAATACTGAATAATTCATATTTCCACTGCAGAGAGTGCCTTAAGGCCTGGTGTTCAGAAAAGGGTCCCCTGCCCTATTCTTCTCCACTTCAACCTGCTGGCTCATCTTTTCTTTCCTGTGTCTTCATACCTGCTTTTGGCCAGGGCAAGGGGCAAGCGGGAAGCCGGCAAGGAGGCATGGACGGAGGCACCAGTGGCACAGCATGAACCCATCATCCCCTCTTCCCTTGTCTCCTCCCCAAAACAGCAAGGATGGGCCTTAATACTCGAAAGTTTACTGTACTGTTGCAAGAATGCATGGGTCTTTCTTCTCTTCCTTTCCTGAGGCTGTTAACTGGGGTTGTCTTTTCACTTGTCTGTCTGTGCTTTTTGCTTTTCTGAAATCACATTGTTGGGGAGGGGGGGGACTCCTGCCCTGACTTTCTTTGCAGCATGAAAGCAATCCCTCCTCGCTCATCTCTGCTTCCTCTTCTTGCCTGTGTTTTATACTCTCCCAATCAGGCTTTTTGCTGCATTTGTCAGTGGCTGAAAACCATATGCCCTCTTGTTTTTCCATCTGCACAGTACTGCATGTTTTTCCCAAGCAACTGGCTGTTTAAACGGGGGCCATGGCTTGACTGGGAATCAAGTCTGATGGTATCTCCAGCTTCCTGTAAAAAAAGAACACACACCTTCTCTCTCTCAAATCCAGGATTGTTTTAGTTGTCCATCCCCTCACCACCACCAAAAGGAACCATCCTTTCTAGTTTCCATCCATACAGAAAGTGGAAAGGGCCCTATAGGTTCATTTCATTTTAGTCTTGCACAACTTCTGGCCCACCAAGGTGAATGTAGCCAACATGACTCAAACTATGGCATTTCAGATACTTAACAACAGGCAAGCAAAAGAGGCTATCAAGCTGCATTCAGTATGTGTATCAGAAACCATACAGACCTCATTTAACTTATCCTTGCAGTACTCTGGAGAGATAAACATTGTGGGCTTATTATTCCGGGTGAGGAACTAAATCTGTCAAATACAGTACTGACAATATGCCCCTGCCAGATTCTACATCACCAAATTTTAGATTTAAACTGCCCAGGTTTAGTTCTTCACTGTTCCACTCATGGGGTATTGCCCAAGGAACAATGGAAAGTTTAGTAATGTGAGTTGGAACCTCTGAAAAGAATGTACAGGTATTTCCTCTACTCTTTGGTAGGAAATCCTAAGAGATAAACTAAGAGTTTGGGAAATTATTTTTAAGACAAATGAATATAAAGGATATACTGAAGCCATCTATGGCTCCTCCAATGTGATTAAATTGCACACACACAATTCACTTGAGGCAGCTACCTCATTTTTACCTCATGGCAAGGACACAGTGTTGCATTGAGCCAAATATGGTTCAGCAGCTAGTGGACAAATTAAAATCAGGCAACTGAGTTAGCAAGACATCTGGAAATGAAATATAACATGATGTAAAAATAATCTAGACTAGGAAACTACATTGTTTTCGGCTGCTTGTGACCTATGGGGCAGAGGCAAAACCCTCACAGATTCCTCATGTTAAATCTGACATTCATGTGTTGCAATCAGAAGTGTGGAGAGAGAAAAAACTAAGGAAGATGAAGATGAGCACATTCTTTAATCTTAGAAATGTGCCTACCTTGCCTTTACGGCTCCAAAGACATTGATTAAATCATCACTGTCTTGTGGCTACAGGATGACTAATTTCAGACCCAAAGAACTGAAAGGGTAGGGACAGAGAAAGGATAGAAAATATAGAACAGCATTGCCCTTTTAAGAAGGATGCAAAAATGTGTATGTCAGCTGCCCTCATTCATTCCCTTCCTTGTGGCCACACTAGCAAATCAACTGGAACTTTCTCCTAGCAGCTGGGTAAATGGGGGAAAATGAAAATGAAACAGAGCACTCAGCTCTGCAGATTGCCCTTGGTGCTCTTCTGTCCTGCCTGCACCATTCAATCTATGACCTGGCCTTGCCATTCACTTTTTCCCATTCTCAGGAATGGGGTCTTCACACATGAAAAATGTAGATACCCTCCGGGATCCAGAGGAGGACTGGAGTGTTACCAAAGGATACAGGCCAGGTTGGCATACATGTGTGTTTCCAGGTCTGCTCATCCCTCATCCTGATCAATGAGTTAAACTGTTTGGCTTCAAAACCCAGAGCACCTATATTCTATACCAGAGTGAAAGAAATGCCTGATCTGTTTGTTTGCATAGGAATGTGCACACCCTTGCCATTCATTGTAACCATTTTATAAGTGGTAATTTACCATAGTATGCAAATTATAGTCAAACATGGCCATCTGTATTGTTTGACCATTGGCTAAAGAGATGGTCTCCCTCACTTCCCTGGATTTCTGATCAGGTGCAGAAACTGAACCAAATGGGAAGGCAATGGAGATGACAGGTTAAGCAAATGGTTAAATGTACACTGTGGTAACATATCACTTGGCAATAGTAATCTGAACCAGTAAATGATACATTTTCTCAGAACTGCTAAACAACAATGATATTCCCACCACTCACTTTAGGGATCAGCTGCTGCTGTTATTTTTTGTGGTCTCTGTGAATCACACAGGTGGTTTCTCCCTGAGCCTGTGCGGGACTCCTCAGAACTTTCCAGACTCTAAAACAATCAAACCTAAGGATCAACGGTTGGTTCCCTAGTCCTCACTGGAGCAGCATCCAACTCAAGAGCAGGTGGACCTAATAGGCTTGGGTTCAGAATCAGAAAGAAACACCACAAATTCTCCAGAATGGAGCCAAATAACTCAACAGACATTAACCGAATTGTCTCCTATATATAAAAGCCTACACGATCCACACCCTGAAGACTCAGCCCATATTCACATCCATCACATCCATTGTAATTGGATTTGGCATCGACAGTGACAGAGAAAGAGTCCCCATGCCGTAAAAGGCTCTGTAACATGCATTATTCTCAGAGGGTGATGCCACCACCACCACCACCCCATTATTTTGCATCTCTATCTGGGGAGGGAATATTTTCCACCATTGTCTCACATCAGGATCAAAGACAACCACAATACAACCCCTGCCAATACAAATGGATATAAAATGGATGAAATAGATGGATCTACTGAACCGCATTGTTGGGAATCAGGATTGTGAACTATCAAGCCGCAACGGGTGCATACCCAATTTTTGTGGGATAAACTCCAACCTCTCCTTAACAGTCTACCTGAAGATAACTGGATCTTAGGCTAAACTTTCCAACAGGAAACCATGTTTCTTGTTACTCAGCAGATGCACTCAGCTAGGCATGCAAATAATTGCACCGCAAAAAAAATATGACAGCAACAGTAGCTTTGAGATGCTATGCATGGCTTTGTTCAGATGGTCTCTCAGATAATTCCAGGACAGAAGACCTGCCTTTTGAGGATGAGGGCCTCTTCAATGAGAAGATGTATGATATTATGGACAATTTATGCAACAAAAGAAACACTGCTAAAACAATGAGCTTTCATGCACAATTTCAACAGAAACAATACTGGTCATACTAGAAGAGCCTGTATTCCTATCCATCAGCTATTTTTTCCTCAGAAAACTGAAACCGTTACATTACAGATAACATGCTCATTACAAACAACACGCTCAAAGGCAAAGATTTAAACCAAGCAGTGTGACGAAAAGAGGAAAAAAAATTAAACAGCACCTTTGACTGCATTCATATAAAAATCCATAGCCACTTGTCCTCTTTATTCAAAGGACAGTATACCACCCCTGGTGCTGCCTCTGATCACCTGGCACACTCTCACCAACAACACATGGGTCTTGACCATTGTGAAACAAGGCTATGCAACAGAGTTTATATTTCGCCCTCCAACAGGTATTTTCAGACCTACACAACACCATCTCAAATCCTAGAGGAGGAAATAGCTATGCTGCTCCAGGAAGGTGCCATACAACCCGTCCGCTTGGAAATGCTAATGAATGGATTGTACTCACATTACTTTACAGTTCCAAAAAAGGCGGTTTCAAACCAATTCTGGACATAATAGATGTAAATTCCTCCAAAGACAGCAAGAAATTTGAGATGGTGATGGTATATTACCACTTATCAAGAAAGGAGATTGGTTTGCTGTGATAGACCCCAAGGAGACCGGAAGGCATTTATTTCCATATTACTAACCAGCTAGATAAACGCACTGGCAAAGCAGCTACCATGTTCTCTAGACTCACAAAGAGAGTATGGCTGAATAAGAAGCTGACGGCATATACCAAGATCCAGGTCTATAGAGCCTGTGTCCTGAGCACACTACTGTACTGCAGTGAATCCTGGACCCTTTGTACACGGCAGGAGGAAGCCGAACACGTTCCATATGCATTGTCTCCGACGCATTTTTGGTATCACCTGGCAGGACAAAGTTCCAAATAGAGTAGTCCTAGAATAAGCTGGAATTTTTAGCATGTATACATCACTGAAGCAACGATGTCTACGTTGGCTTGGGCATATCATGAGAATGGCTGATGGTCGGATTCCAAAAGATCTCTGTATGGAGAATTAGTGCAGGGAAATCATCCCAGAGGAAACCATGACTGCGATACAAGGATATCTGCAAGTGGGATCCAAAGGTCTTAGGAATGGACCTCAACAGATGGGAAATCTTGACATCTGAGCATTCAGCCTGGAGGCAGGCATTGCATCACAGCCTCTCCCAATTTGAAGAGACCCTTGTACAGCAGACCGAGGCAAAGAGGCAGACCCAAACCAGCAAAATCAGGGAGCTGGACAGGGGACAGATTGTATTTGTCTTCAGTGTGGATGGGACTGTCACTCTCAAATTGGCCTTTTTCAGCCACACTAGACGCTGTTCCAAGTCCTCCATACAGAGCATGTTACCATACTCTCGAGACTGAAGGATGCCTATCATCCACTCAGACCACTGGTGTTTCTATATTTTGCTTTGGGTGACTAGGTTTATGAGTTAAAGCTTTTCCTTTTGGACTATCAATTGTAACCAGAGTCTTCACAAAATGTACGGCATCAGTCACTGCCTACCTACAAATCTGTGATGGTATGGTATTCCCATACATAGATGACAGGTTAATTGTAGCAGATTCAAATGGCAAGGTAAAGATGTTTCTTTTGCATTTCATCCACTGGTTGTTCTCACTCTTCATATAAACCTCAAAAAGTCACATTTAAAGCCAAGAACAGTTCAATATATTCAATGTATTGGAGCACTGGTGGATTCAAAGGACTCCAAGAGCTTAATAACCTCACAACAGGATAGACAAAATTGTGGAACTGTCAAAGAGATTCATTCACATGGCACTAGTTATGGCACATATGGCCCAGAAACAATTTGGTCTTACGACAATAGCAATGGCAGTGATTCCACATGCACAACTGTGAATGAGGTCCCTTCAAGCATAGTAACTGGCATCCTTTGGCATAGTAACAGAGAGCAATTTAAAGAAACTAATCATAACCCAGGAACTAGCAGAACAGCTGTTATGGTGGCCAAACAAGTCCAGTTTCACAGTGAGAAGACTTTTCAGGCAGATCTATCCAATCATTCACATAATGAAGGATGTGAGTCTTCTTGGCTGGAGAGCACATTGTCAAACCCAACAAATTCATGCTGTCTTGTCCAAAGAAGAAAGACGTTTGCAGTACACTTCTAGCACCATATCTCACCACCTGGCTCACTGTCAGCAGCACCGAATGGGTGTTAACCATCACTGAATGCGGCTCTGCCATACGAGTTATGTCTCTCCCTCCTACAGGTCTTTCCAGACTTACAACACCATATCTGGTTCTGGAAGAAGAAACAGCTATGCTACTGAAGAAAGACACCAAACAGCCTGTTCCCCCTCAAAATGCTTTCCAACAGCTTCTACTCCCATTATTTCGCCATCCAAGGAAAGATGGTAGTATGAGGCCAATCCTGAATCTGAGAAAAGTAAATTCTTACACACTAAAAAGTTCGGATTGGTGAAGCTAGAACCAATATTAATAACTATGTGTTGTTGAGTCAATTCTGACTTGTGGTGACCTTTTTCATGGTTTTTAATGAAGAAAATACTAAAAAGTGCTTTACCAGGCCCTTCTTCTGACGTCATCCTGGACTGTTCAGCTTGTCCAAGGCCAAACAAGTTGGCTCTACTCACAGGAGACACTGTTGGTAGCTTCGATGACACTGTCCAGCCATCTCATCCTCTGTCGTCCCCTTTTCCTCTTGCCTTCACGCTTCCCCAACATCAGGGTCTTTTCCAGGGAGTAATCAACTTAAAGACACCAATTTCCATATTGCCATCCATTCAAACCATTGCTTTTTCTTGGATGTCACACGGGGCAACAATATTTACCAGTTCAAACTGCTCCCTTTTGATCTTTCTATAGTATCCAGGGTTTTCATAAAGTATATGGCACCAGACACTGCCTACCTCAGACTCATGAGATAATGGTGTGATATACCACCACTGAGCTTGTCAATCACCCACATGTGTGATTCACAGAGACCATGACAAAGAAGGCCGGGCTGCTTACCTATAAATTGTGGTTCTTCAAGTGGCTACCTGTGAATTCACACACCTCACTCATTCTCCCCTCAGTCTGCCACGCAACCATTTATTTTTTGTCAGCAGCAGACTGTGGGAACTGAGGCCTAACCATCAGGTGGAGGAACATACACGCACAATGCAGGGGATTGGTCTAACAGATTCTTTGAGGCTCTGAAAAGTTTTAAGCAGCCTAGAGAACCTACATGTGTGAAATCACAAATGACCACTTGAAAAACTAGTTACAGTATGAGTAAGCAACCTGTCCTTTTTCTTTCCATCTGAAGTCGAAGTTCAATGGCAGAACTCCTTGTTTTATCATTTGCAGTTACAGAGCCACACTCCTCTTACTGCTGCCTACAGACACCAAGAATACAATTTCTCTTCTTTTCACATAATCTCCCTAACAATCAATCACACACAGAAATACAGATATACATAGATGGTTAAGGAGCCTCAGCACCCTGCTTGTCATGTTCCCTTGTTGCATATTTATTTTCTGAACCTTTGGGAATCTTAGTTAATATTTCTGCCATTTTTGCATGCTTCTGAATTTTGTTGGGTTTTCGTTTTCTGCCTTGTCTTTCTCTTCTAGGCCTTCTACGCAAGGTAATCCTTCCCACCCCGCCCCTTTGATAAAGGAACTGGATCCCCAAAGCATGATGAGGCATGAAAGAATTCAAGTGCATGCAATTGCTTAGGGTCTTGTGCCTCAATACTCCTCCTACTCACCAGGCATGGAGCTCTGTCCATGATTTATGTTTCTCTTATCCATCAGCAGCTTTCTGAGCGCTTGTCAAGATTAGCTACTCTTGTCTCTCCCATGGGGAGAAGAGCTGTGACAGAGATCCAATCTTCTTTCAAACCAAAATCCACCTTCATTTGTAAGCCACTGATGTCCATATCAGGAACAAACTGCCCTGAAATTTTTACCCCCCAGAGCACTACAGTAGCAAATTATTGAGAAGGATCAAGATGAAAAACAGTAGCAAGCATGCTACACATGAAGGAAAGCAGCAGGTCTTTTCTTCTCCTGACACTTGACAGGCTGAGTATATTTTAAGATTTCTCCTGAAGCCTGAGAAAAACAAATGGTATCCAATCACAATTTGATGAGTTAGCTGTGGTCATATTCTCAACAGTGAGGAAATTTAGAGGATCCCAGTTAAAAAAATTCATATTAGCACAGGATGAGAAAGGGAGATGATGGCATGAGAGATCAGGAAGCAAGATACACGGAACAAAAAAGAAAAAAATCAAGATATTTCTTAAAGGAGAAAGTGGATATACATTTTTATTTTTAAACCACCTCTTCTCATTCTGTCATCTCTTTTACACTAAACTCATTTATACCTTCCACACTCTACTCATATAGAGTCCTAGACCATTTGTGTCAAGTGTACATATGGTTGTCCACCTACCAGCCCCATCCCATTCCCTCTGAAGCCTTTGTACTTCTCATCTTTTCCACTGATCGCTCCTCTCATTCCTCAGTTTTGTTTTGTCCCTCACAGCTGATGAGGGTCCCTTTACTCCTACCCTCTTTCTCAAACAGTTGTTCATCGATGGCTAAGAATATTCCAGTTATCGCCACACAATAGAAAGCAATAGCAAAAAAATTATTTGCCCGCTCCAAGCAAAGGAAGATTATGGGTAAAAGAATTGTGGGATCAGGGTGGGCTTGATAGCAAAGTAATAATCTGCAATTGCTGTATTGAGCAAATGTAAAGAAAACCCATGGCAGAAAAGCCTTTTTCATACAACTCTCTTGCAAGCTTCTTGTAATTCTCGGAAGACAGGTAAGGATAGTTTAGACTGAAGCAGTGATCACCATATTTGGCTCCCAAGGTCCTCAGATAAAACCTCTTCACATATGTTGACATTGTAGACTTAACAGTGGCTTAATAGTCACTGTAACCCTAGAAAACTGTGATTCTTTAATTAGGTGTAGAGACCTTTGAGCTTGCTCACCGAGTTACAATTCCCAGGATTCTTTGAGGGGAAAGCATGACCAATAAACTGGTATATATTTGCTGTGGCTTTGTAGTGTAAATGTGCCCAATCTTAAGAGGGCTAGGGACTAATGCTGCAGATATTTCCGTAATATCTTGGAGAAACTGGCAGCAGTAAATCTGCCCTGAACCCATTGGGTTGGAATGAGGGGGATATTTAAGTAGGAGGACTGAGTCCTATCTTCTCAACCTCTCCCAAGACAGTGGGGGACACTTAGCAAGACCCAAAAATGTGGCCTGGTATTGGGAACAATAACTAGGAGCCAAGCTCTCATTATCTCTTCTTATTTTTTGACTTCTCCTTCAGATCCGCGTAGTGAAAGCGTTCCGTAGCTCACTGTACGAAGGGCTGGAGAAGCCAGACACAAAGACCTCCATCCATAACTTCATGACGACGCCCGAGTTCTTGATCAATGACTACATCCACAACATTCCCCTCATTGATGATACAGATGTGGAGGAGAGCGAGGGTCCCCCGAGACGGCGCTTCCGGGCCAGCCCCCCACCATCCCCCAACAAGAACAACAATGCTATTGACAGCGGCATCTACCTAAGCACCGACGTCAGCAAGACACCTACCTCCTCGTCCAGCCCAGTTAGTCCGCTCCACAGCATGGAAACCTCTCTCTAACACAACTCCACCATGCAACCAGTTGAAATGACTTTATGCACAGCGGGAGTGTCCACTTCCTCCTGGGAGATAAGGACTAGCTGAGTGAGTCAGGAAGGAAAGTGGGCAGGAGATGGCATTTCTCCTCTTGACGCTGGAGGGTGTTTTTCTTTTCCTCTCAGTGAGGTGGAAACAAAGAAGGTTTCTGCCACTGGATGGCTCAGGCACATGAAGAAGAGAAACTGAGTTGACGCAATGAAAAATGATGGATATACTGTGTGGGGAGGGGGAAAAAACAAGTTTTCTTCAGAGTTACCCATGAAGGGTTTGGTCTGAGTCCCGGAGGGTGTACAGGAAACAACAACAACCACTCATTTCTCTAGTCTGTTATTTGTTTCTCTTTGGACACAAACACGCTCACCGAATCCACAATGATCCCCCACTTGGGGGTTGCTTTGATTTATTTCTGGGACCTCTTTTCAGTTTTTTTTTTCCTCTCTCTCCAAAGTTGAAAAAAAGAAAAAGAATTATATTTGCACCTGGAAAAGAACAAAAATAACAAAAAAGAGGAATAATCTAGAATCTATTATACTAAATATATATATATACATATATATATGATACCAACTGACAGATGTATTAACGGACCTTCTGACCATAACGCATGCCTGTTATCAAACCCTCCTTTCTTCTCCCTCCTCCCCCGATGGAAATTTCAGTCTGGGGCAATTTTGTTTTTTGGGTTTTTAAAAAAAAAAAAACAACCATTGCTCGCTGTAGCTCGTATTTTATATCAAGGTTTGCTGAGAAAAGGAGAAGAATGAATTATTTCCTGTTAGAAGGGGAAACTGACTGTGGAACCACTTCTAAGGAACTGAAAAACTGAAACACCATTTGGTTTGGTGATGCGCGAATGAAGAGTGACTGAAATATGATTCTAGTTGTGATGACACAGATTTGGTCCTTTTTACGCAGTTATCCTGAAAACAGCAACCAAAAGTGCCCTCCGCCATGTGAATGGGGCACAGTCCCTGTTGCATCCCCATGTTCACAATCCAGATGCTTCCTATAGCTGGTGGTTTCAGTCAAACTTCCAACCAATATCTGAGCAGCAGAGAGCATTTAGGAAAAATGATAAAGATTGTACTTAAAAAAACAAACGAACAAAAAAAAACCCACAGGTAAGCAGCAACCATAATTTGTTCTTCCAGATTACTGCATCTGAAAGAGCATCCATTCAGGCTGTTCCATCCATAGTACTCAGCATCGAGTCTGGGACCTGGCAAAGAAGTGATGTTTCTAAGAATCCTGTCTTTCAATTCCAAACATAGAAACAGGTTTCTAGCACTTGTACCTGTACAGAGACATTTGAGAAAAGTATAGGAAGTGTCTACTGACGGTTCTGTAGGAATAGTCTTAGTTCCTCCCAGCCTGCACTCATTCTGAGTAGATTTATATTCAGCCTTATTCCGGAATTCAGTCATTTTATGTACCATGCCTTAGAAATGCCCTTTTTATCCTTCCAGGAAGGACTGCTTTCCTCAGTCAATTATGGTACATACAAACTCTGGCCTGGGAGAATCCCTGATCTTCTTGAGGCATGCTCTTTGGTCAATTCCTCACCATTGCTATGCTTAAATTATTGCTCGCCCGCCCCCCCTCATGTAGTTAAATAGCTAAGTCAGGAAGTAAAGTTTAGCCCCAGAAATACAAGCAAATATCCCTGGAGAAAAAGGAAATCCTGACAATGAGGAAAGACATGGAGACCATCTTAGGCAGAAGATTTGGGATGCAGCAAGGTAGGAGATAATTACATCCCATCCATGGACCACAATATACCAAGACCAGTATCCTATTGAGCTCCTGCAAAAGGAAAGTCCTACCAGTATAGCAGTTTGGGATCAGACAAGCATTGCCATTGCACAAGCGGTGATTTCTATAAAGAAAATCTCCCTGAACTTGGGCTTGTGCGAACAGCACGGTCTCATCTCACTATTGGGAGGACTTTCTGTTCAGTAGAAGCTCAGTAGGGAACTCGCCTGAAGAGTCTCCTGTGGAAGCTGCACTGAGATGAGGAAACATATTTTGAGTTTTTGTATAGCTTCCAGACACAAGGAAGTTCGGTTAGGACAACATTACAGTGGGCTTTGGCCCCTGTTACTTAGTAGGAATAAAATGTCTGATTTGCACTTCTTGCCTCATGCACCAAACTGGTCAAGATCAGAGGGACATGCAGACTTTGTTTTTGGACTCCAGCTCTCAGAATTCATCAGGTAGCAGACCATGCTTTTTTGAATTTGTGGGAGCCATGATCCAAAACCACATATCTGCATACCTCTAGTCAAGAGTTTTGACAATGAGAACTATGTGTAATTCTGGATCCCATGTCACCATGATCCTATGAGTAGGTTGCTGCTCTTACAGAGAACAAGAAAATAATATGCAATTTATATCCCACAAAGCTAACAGAAATTTTACAAGGCACAAATCCATGCTACACTTACAAATTCAGAAAAATCAGTTTGTCCAAGACCATCAACAAAGCTTTATATTTGAGTAGGAAATCACCCTACTCTAAATTTGATACACTGGATGAAATCCTGCTGCTTAGTTACACATTGCAACTAGAGTAGGCCCACTGAAATCCTGCTGCTTAGTTACATGTTGCAACTAGAGTAGGCCCATTGAATCTGTGGGGATTTGGTGAGTCAACTCTTTCATAGATTCCACTGATTCAGTAGCTCTACTCTAGTTCTGACTTACTATGCTAAGCAACAGGATTTCATGTAAATCATCCTGGTTCTTATATGCATATCTCATATTTTAAGATACTACAGGAAGTAAAGAGGGAGGGAGGAATGTTGAAATTAACAACACACCGTAGCAGTTAGGACATCATCTTGCTACATATTGGTTATTAGGCAAATAATAGAAGTCAAATAACAGAAGCCCGACACCTGTAACGTATGGTAACAAAAGTTCCTCAACTGCTCATAGGGAAAAGTGGTTTCCATCATATTAAACCCATACAGTGGTGCCTTGCTTAACGATTGCCTCGCTTAACAAGGAAATCGCTGTACGATTAGGTTTTTGCAATCACAAAACGATGGTTTAAATGGGGTTTTTTCATTTAACGATGGAACCGATTTTCGCTTTACGATGATCAGCAAACAGCTGATCGTCGGATTTCAAAATGGCCACCAGCTGAAGAAAATGGTCCCCGCTGTTTTCTAGGATGGATTCCTCGCTTTACAGGCACCGAAAATGGCCGATCTATGGAGGATCTTTGCTGGACGAGCAGGTATTCAGCCCATTGGAACGCACTGAATGGTTTTCAATGCGTTTCAATGGGTTTTTAAATTTCGTTTGACGATGTTTTCACTCTACACTGATTTCACTGGAACGAATTAACATCGTCAAGCGAGGCACCACTGTATTCATATTCCCTATCCCCACACCCAGCAATCTAAAACTTACCAAGTTAGTTAGTTAGTTAGTTAGGCATCCTTCAGTCTCGAAAGACTATGGTAGCGTGCTCTGTATGGAGGACTTGGAACAGCGTCTAGTGTGGCTGAGGAGGCCAATTCGAGAGTGACAATCCCTTCCACACTGAAGACAAATCCAATCTGTCCCCTGTCCAGCTCCCTGGTTTTGCGACGCTGTATGCGAAGCTGGAGTGTCCTCTCCAGAGCACGAAGCCTGGGTAAAATAGTATGGAGGATAGGCTGTTACCCAAGCAGCAAATCCCCCCTCTCCACGTCTTACCAAGTTACATCAAACTATATTACCCACCATTCCTATCAGAAACACCTACAGGAAGGTCCCGGTTACTACTGGCTCTCCAAGGCAGCTAAAAGGGATCAGGGTACAGTATATAGGCCTCACTCTAGCTAGGATCAATGATTAGGTGTGGGTTTAAAGGAAAAAGAAAGGGAAGCACACTCACAATATTGTTGAATCTTTCCTAAAAATCCAAGGTGCTGAGACTCTACACAGGACACCAAAAAACTATTATGATTTTGTTAAAGATGATGATGACAGAAGGGGGAACTATCAAATGGTTAGGAGTGGATGGGGCAGAGCTTTGTCAGGATACATGGGTGCTACCTTTAACCCAGACTGTTTAGTCGTGGGCTGCAGAGATGAGTCAGACTCAACTTTTCAGCAGCCTCAGCTTTTTCTATATTCAAACCCACAGTTAAAAGCCCACAATATTTAATATTATCTGGAACATGCTCTTCTCTTCATTTTCCCTGGGCAAACCTGCTTGAAAATACCAGCTGCAGCACTGTCAGAAAAGCCATCCCTTCTTCGGAAGGGCAAATGCCAACCCATCTGTAAATCTTTTTGTCGCCATCTTTTCTTTCCAAGAAAAAACAAAAAGAAAAAAAAAGTTTCTTTTTTCCTCATCTTGAGTGTTTAAAGAAGAAAATAAAATCCAAAATCTCAAATGTTTAGTTTTCAAGGAAAGGCAGAAGGGCAAAGCAAACCTTTGGTCCCAGCCTGGGCTTTTTTTTTTCATTCAATATTGTAGATATTATTGATAGAAAGAAATATTATATATATATATTTAAAAAAAACATTCAAAGAAAAACAGAGATCACTTTGCTGCTGTACGAATTTACCAGCTATTTACCAGTGAGTTCTGCTATTTCACAATGACTGGGGAGGGCAAAGAAGCATTCATGCTACAGGGGAGAGGGAGAGGATTCTCTTCTGCTTGGGGACTTTTTTTTCTAAACCATAATAACAAGGGGAGAGGATGAAGGTTTTTTTTTAAAAAAATAAATAACTAAAAGAAGTGCTTGTACATTTGTCCACCTACAGGGGGCCATCCCAGAACCACAAAAGTCTCAAGCTAACTGCAACCAGAGATGCATCTAGAGTTTCTAAACCAAAGACCTGCCTGCCACTCAAATAGTATTAGTAGAACAGGGAACACATTTAAGCCAACACTTTCCTATACGTACAGTAGTGATGTCCATCCACAGAAAGTTTGGTCATACTTGGTTCCATGTGACACACAAACAGTAAATTCATTCTACAGATGGCGTCTCTTATCAGGAAGGTTGCAGCTTGATGATGGAACACATGCCTTGTATGCCGAAGATCCCAAATTCATTCCCTGGCATCTCCACGAAGGATAGGGAAAGACCCCCGTCTGAATCTTCAGACAGCCGTTGTCAGTATAAACAAGACTCTGCTAGACGACTCTGCAGATCTCACTCAGTGATCTCACTCAGTGAGGTTTGCTCACCATAACAGCTGACGGTGCTGTTTGTTGAAATTTGACTTGTTCCATGGGAAACAACCAGTGTAACAAACCATGGTTTGCTAACCAGCCACACGCCACAATACCAACCCAGCAGTTTTTACTGCTAAACCACAGCCACAACACATACTTGCTTTGTTTTCCCAGCTTCAAGACATGAGCAGACAAAAGGAACAGGAGAGAAAGAAACCACAAAGCATAAATACAGCCCACCATTCGTTTGGACATTCATGCCATTTTGTGGCTTAAGCAACAAATCATGGTTAATACAAACTAGGACTTACAGTAATGTGTGAAGTGCATTTCCACATGATCCTATGGTCAACAGCCAAATAGTACCATCTATACATAAAAAGAGCATAGCACAGACCTGAGGAATCTTCACATTTGCAGAAGTACAAAACATGGGTTGGGAGGAAGGCAAAAAGAGAAGAAACAGCTCAGTGTTTCTTCAACAAGAGCCTCAGACACAACTCAGTGACAAGTGAGCAACTGATGAAGGAGGGTGGAATATCATTATCAATACCAGTTTTTATTTTCTTCAGACATTTGGGTGCCACCCTTGGGTCTATGTGCAAGTGACAAGTACATTACAGGCAGGAAGAATGTCACAAATACCTCAGAAGTGCAAGTTAATTTGCAACCAGCTAAAGGGATGTGCCCTAAATGTCATACCTGGCTAACCTGCAGCCATGAGGACCAAAGACAGCAGGGGACCATGACTAAATAGGACTGGATGTATTGGTGGGACTGGCGACCGCTTAATCATGGCCACACTAGCTACTGTTATTCCGTGCTCTTGTCTGCAGATGCTAAGTAAGCTGAAGGTAAAACCATACTTGTGTGCATGGAGTTACAGTGGCTTATACTTCAGGTTCATGGCAAATTTGCCCGGGGGGGGGGAGGGTTGGCTACTACTGGCATGGCTGAGAAAGCAACTTCCATGTGCTTCCTCTGCCACACTAGGACCTGGTATTAACTAGATTGAAAGCTCCAGCAACTGGACTGACACCACCACATCCAACAGAGATGCAAGCATAAAGTCGACACAGTAGCCTTCGGAGCTCGGACTAAAGAGCGATCTAATCCAAACAAAAGCAGAACCGAAGACAGAGAGCTGGCCCCAAGCTTCTGATGCTTCAGGGCACACTGTGAAGCTGAAGGTTTCCTTTAGGTATCAGAGCTAGCAAACAGCATACAGCCAGTCCCTTATTTACAATGATGCATCATAATGCTCCATGGGCATGGGAGAAGCCACAGCTGCCACACAGCAATATTCAATGGGCTGGGGGGAGGGGGAGTACAGACAAGAGGGTTACAGCAGTGTCTTTTTACTCTTTACTCATCACCTGCCAACCTATGTTGCACAGCTGCTGCCTGGCATCCATGCGAATCATGTCTGGCTTTGATGTCCTCAGGGTCAAGGCATTGTGGCAAGGATCCCAAAAGGAAGGATAGGAGCGAAAGGCCTCCAAAGCCAGGTGTTGTCTGCATAGCCAGATGAGAAACCACACCATGGAGATAGGCCAGCAGCAATTTGGGGGAGGGGAACACACATTTGATCAACAGCTATGTGTATAGATTAGACACATGTTTCTCACCTTAGCCTCCATGAACATCCCTTTTTAAAAGCCATTTTCTGTGGCAATGAAGTTGGTAATAATTATGCACAAGAATCTTTTGGTATGTTGTGAATCCACTACCATCTACCGCAGATGGGTGAAGCTGATCACCAGAGTTTTGAAAAGGAATACTTTTGTACGTGGTTTGGTCTTTCTTCGGTACCTGTAAGGTTCCAAACCAATGCTGCACAGGCCCAAAGTCATTAGGGCCTCATCCTGAGTAAACACAGAAAGCTAATGTCTCAACCTCTTGCCCTTCCAGACTTTGAGAAACCCCAACAAAACTAACTGTTGGTCAAGGATTCAAGAGCCTGATGATTAAGACATCTGGTGGGACTAAACTTGCTATAAAAGACCACACTGTAAAGATTCAAACTTCCAAAGTTTCTGAACAATGTCCTCTAGATGTTGGGCTATTTTAAAAAACAGAAAGATATACATGCCAGGTCGCTAGGAAATTTTTAAAAAAAGGAAACAAAATTCAGATTTGGGCATTAGTTCTTCAGAACTCTAAATCATGTTAGGTGGTATAAAAAGCAAGAGATGGGGGAAGAAAAGAGAATATCCAAAAGATTGGTTAGATGAGACTGGGAGTCAGCCACAGTTCTGGGGGAGTGCTTTCTGGTTCTCCCTGATTCCTGGCTTTTCATACC